>NW_007727716.1:397358-402434 GCF_000696425.1 Galeopterus variegatus | reverse complement strand
TGTTGCACCCGCACCTCGCTCAGCCAGTGAGCAGCCAGTCTGTATGTGGGATCCGAACCCTCGGCGGGAGCGCCTCCGCGCTCCCAAGCGGCGCACTGTAGCAGTGCGCCACCGGGCCAGCCCTATTGCCTCCCACTTCTCCGTGATTTTACCACAAAGCTATTCCACAGGAGCTCCCTCAACCTCCTTTCTCTCCTCCTAAGAAGTTTTTTCCAGTGTGTTTCTTATCTTCTTTTCTCATCCCTCGGAAAATAAAAGGCCTCCCCACCCCACCTTCATTGACATTCCCCCTTCATCCTCTCCATGTCACAAGTCTACCAATTTTATTCCCACCTCTCTCTTTTGCATCTCCACTCTCTTCCTCTCTACTTGATCTTTCCCCTCTTGCTGTAGAAAATGCTCAAAGCCATGAATCCTTAAGACAAACAAATAAAAACGTTCTTCAACTCTAACCAGTAGTTCTCAGCTTGTGGTCCCTAAACCACCAGCATCAGCATATGTGGGTACTTGATAGAAATGCAAACTGTTTGACCCTACCCAAGATCTACCAAATCAAAACTCTGGGGATGAGGCCCAGCAATCTCTGTGTTGGGACGCCTATGTAGATGATTACACTACAGGTGAAAGTTTGAGATTCACTTGCCCTGGAACTACCACCCTTTCACAAACTTTTTGAAAATCTACAATCATTTCTCTTCTTCTTTACCACTTTTTTATGCCTTAACCTTTTGCAATTTGGTTTCTCCTACTAAATTGGCTGAAACTACTCTACTAGAAATGATTATTAACCTCCTAAAGGCCAAATCCAAAGTTGTTTTCTAAATCCTCATCCTTTGATATTCTGCAGCTTTTTACACTATTGACTTTCTTCTTGAACCCCTAACACTTGGCTTTTATGACTTTCCAACAATCTGTTTCTCCTCTTATCTCACACTCCTTTTCCTTTTCATGTCCTTGCTCTTGACCCTGAAATGTCAAAATTCTTAATGTCTACACTCTTACTTGTAGCAATTTCATCAACTCTCTGCAGCTCAACATTCGCCACTTCATAGATCGCCCCAAATCTTATCTCTAGTCTTTTAAAACTCTCCTGTAGAACTGGACATCTCCACTTGCATGTCCCATAGTCACCTCAAATTCAACATGACCAAAACTGAATTCATTATCTTACCCTCTTCAAACATGATCTTTGTTTTTCGTTTCTGATTATTTCTTATTTTTTATCCATGCAGCTAGTCACCTGAAATGGAAACTTGAAAGACTTTGATTTTTCCCTATCCATTACACCCCTCCCCCATTCAATTAGTAAGTTTTGTGAATTCCCTCTCAGCAATCTCTCCCTTCCATTCATTTTCATTCTCAATGCCAATTTAGTTTTCTTCATATCTGATTTTTGGACCATTACAATAATTACCTCTTAATATCCCTACTTTCAAGTATTTTCTCTTCCAATCTACCTAGTATACCAGGTTATTTCTTTCTAAAGTTTCAGTCTACTCTTTAGACATCTTTATTGCTACCTCTCTGGCTACCAAATTAGCCAGACTCCTTAGATTAACATTTAACTCCTTTGATTTACTTTTCATCCTCTCCTCCAATACTCTCTGACATGTGGCCTGTGCACCAGTAAATGGGTCTTATCTTCCATTATTCTTAAACTTCTTGTATCTTCCCACCCTTGTGTTAATGCTCATGTCATTCTTTCCACATAGAATATGTTGTTGCACACCTCTTCATCTCCACCCATACAAATCCTAACCATGCTCTTAAACTAAAGTCTAGTTCACTTCCATGAAGACCACCCTCATTCCGTTTCCCACCCAAAAATGGGTTCTCCTTCTTCTGAACTCTCATAGCACTTGGTGCCTCTCTAAAGGCAGTTCAAACATTTGTCCTTGTATTACAGTTGTTTGTATCTTACAGTGTGAGGTCCTCTCCTAGAATAAGGTTCAGTCAAGTTAGGGATCACGTGTATCTTAATCAGCATGTTATTTCAAGTGCTAACCACTGTGCCTGGTTCATAGTACGTGCCCATACATGTTTATTAAATGAATGAATATGTGAATATGATCTATAAGCCGTTAAACTATATAAACATTTGTTATTACTAATTCCGAAGCAGAGCCTAAGAGGTTGGTGTGCATTAAAGATTTGTTTTTTTGTTAAAAGAATGATGATTTTGCTCATTGGTAGTTTCTGGACCTTTTTAGTCAAGGCTGGCTTCTCAGATTACTTAAGCATTATGTCCATTTTTATTATCTAAGCATTAATTTCCTCACAAATGGTTCTTTGAAGTGTGATATATTTATATTGTATTATGTTTGCTTCCATAAACCCCAAGGAATTTATTTGTTATACATCTGTAATGAATATATTATAAAATTATAATGAAACATATTTAAATCTGTTTGAAATATTATTAATTTTTTTGTTATACATGTTTTGTTTTATGTAATTGTACCTTAACTGAGGAAATATGTCACTGACATAACTACTTCAAATCATTGCTGGGAAATGTTAAAACTATACAGAGCTAATGTGTAAATTTACTATTGTTTGCTAAATAAACAGCTTTGACTTGAGAAAAAAGAGAGATTACATCCTTCTTCATTATGGGTAGGAGAGAAATAGGTACTTTTCTCTGATTGGGGAAATACAAAAATGAGGGTGTTTATAATTCCAGCAGCATCAGAACACTAGGCAATTACTGTCTTTTGTTGTTGTTGTTTTCCTACTGCAAAAGATGGGTAAAGAAAGCAAGAACTGTAAGAGTTGTTTATTGAAAATATAGCTAAGGCTTTCTCTGAGTTTTGCTGGAATAATTCAGACAGAATGACTGAATCATTTTTGGCTGAACTCACATAAATAAGCAGCTCTAGGCACTTCGTCACTAAGCCAGTCTAAAAGTTGACAATCAGCTCCTAGTAATATATAAATACAAGTACACACATATGACCTGACGGTTGGGTGAGTTGTATAAAAATGTAAAATATTTATAATAAAGTTACTGTATTACTATTTATGTAACTAACATTTCTTCAATGCTTACGTTGTGCAGGCATTATGCTAAACACTTTCTATACTCTCTCTTATTTAAACTTCATGACAGCTCTGTGAAGTAGATTCTATTATCCCCACTTCACAGATGAAGAAACTAAGGCTTAAAATGATTAACTTGTCAAAGGTCACACAGATAAAAACTGGCTGAGCTGGAAATAAAACTCAGACATGACTGTAGAAGCCCAAACTTTAACCCCACTCTACTCAGACTTTAATTTCTTAATAAATATTACTCCACACCAAATTTCTAAAATAATTTTTAAAGTTCAGATGTTTTAAATATAAAGTTGTATCTTTAATAAATAAGATAGGAAAATATTTTAATAAATAGGAGAAGGGCCGTAGCATTAGAAAAAATAACGTTAGACGAAGCTTTTATCTTGGATTTTAAGCCATGTGATTGATCTGTTACTGGTAATTGATCCATGAAAGAAGAATCTTTCATGGACTGGACCAGCAAAAGGAAAAGCAGAGAGAGAGAGAGAAATGGAACAGGACAGGGCTTTATTACCAAGCGAAGGTACTTACCTAAGTTCACAGGCATCTCCGCCAGAGCACAGCACAATGCACCCCTAAACTTCTCCATCCTCTGTCCTCTGTGGAAACTCCTAATTGCCCCACCTCTGCCCCTCCTGTCCTGCCTGGTTCTCCACCCCTGTCTGATCCAGTCTGAATATTTATGAGCAGCCTCCCTGGGGTGTGTCCCTTCTCTGTACTGCCGCAATTCTCCCGAGAGAGTTTGCTTCCCAAAATCTTTTTGGGGTGCTGAAGGCCATAGATCCCATCAGTCTTCCATAGCTGCTTCCTGCTGGATCAGGGCAGTTGTCCCTGCCTGTCCCTGGGAGCACAACTCTCTACCTAGACTGTCGAGCGGCCCCAGGGAAGGCTCAGGTATGTAGAGGCACAAGGGTTTGCATCCTTGAAGCATCATGATGTATTTTTTGAATGGCAGTCACTCTGTGAGAACTTGGAGCAGGAGAGTTAATGCCCCCCTCAGAGACTGAGCCTGAACAACTCGGCTCTTGTGCAAAGTCTCACCAAGACTGCTTGGTCCCTGCGCCCATCCTTGTTGTCACCTCAAGGTCCTGCTGGAGGGGTGGAATCAACATAACTTTATTGATGTCTTCCTTGGCTTCCCAGGGTCTGCAAGTCTGCAGCCTCAGGCTACCTCGAAAACAACTTCACATCCATGTAAATAATGTCAGTTGTCATGGGAAAGAGGGAACTCAGAGAACTGTATGCTAAGAAAAAAACAAAATAACTGTATTCTTTTTAAAATTTTTCCTACAGCCCATGTGGTTTTAGGTCCCAAGATGGCTTCAGTATTGCTCACTCCAACAGTTTCCTACTGTCAGTACTTAGAGTTAACAAGCTACACATTAACTGGTACAACGACAATATCAAGAATTTACATCAATCCTTTTGCTTAGGAACACAATGTCTCATCCAAGTCATGAGCCCTGCCTTCAAGGCTGTGAATATTTTTAGAGAACTGCTTGTGTAGAGAAGACATCATTTCCCCCTTTTTGATCAATACAGTCCTTATGAAAACATTGATGATAAATTTTCTGACTGACAAGGTCTTACTTTTCTTTGTATTGGTCCCTTGGTGCTGGGAAGGCTCATTCCCAGATACACTGATCTGTTGAATCTGGGAAAGCTTATTCCCAGGAACTTATGTCCCACGTCAGGGGGAGAGATGAAACAGCAGTAGGCCAAATCAGGGCAACATGAAGTGGGGTCAGGAACTTAGAAGAGACATGCTATTTTACAACCAATGTCTCCAAAGCGAGAGTAAGTTTCCATTGATCCTATGCAAATAACTATATTGTCATAAAAATCATAAAGATACTAATAAAAAGCTTTTTCTTTTAATTCTAGAGGAATCAAATAGTGAAAAAAAGCAAATATTTCCATCTCCACTTGTAAGTTATATTTTACCAAATTCCTGTAAGTTATAGACAGCTTAAGAGAGAATAAGCTTCCTTAAATCTGGGGGGGGGGGGGGGGGGGGCG
>NW_007727716.1:355849-396944 GCF_000696425.1 Galeopterus variegatus | reverse complement strand
GGGGGAGAAAAACCGTTCGGGGGGGGGGGGGGGGGGGGGGGACGACGTTTACCTAAAGAACCAAAAATAAAAGTTACAAAATATTATGTATCAGTCACTTTGCTTGATCTTGATCAGCAGTTTCACAAACCTATCAGTTTCTCATTAGAGTTCTGAAAAACTTTTACTTTGTCCATAGATCTTAAACTTATTTGAAACCTGTTCTTAAGAGTTCTTTTCATTTTCACTGACTATGGGAAACAAGACAGAAAATAACCACGACAATAAAATTTGGTTATTTTTGCGGCATACAACAATTTTAAATTACAAAATTGTAATTGATAGCATTTATACCTAGACACACCAGTTTTCTAGGAACTTTATACAATTTTGGAACACATATTAATAACATCTCAGTATAACACAAAAAAGTCAAACATTATTTCTTGTTTTGTCAATGCTTCCCATATAGTTTAATATATCAAATAAGCCAATTGGTTTTAATACCTGTCTCTTATACATATCCTTTGAGAAGTTCCAGGACCCTTGGAAACTTTCAAAGTTAGTTGAAATCAAAAAGACTGAATTTTCAGAATTTGGTTTTTTGGGAAGTTTGTTGAATAACAAAGGTTTGAAACAGTTAGTTAAATAGGATCACAAATCTCTGTAAGATAAAACCAGAGTGACAAAAGATTTCAAAGGCACAACACACAAGAAATTGTCTTCATAAAACACAGAATGCACTTCCTAGGCCAGTTACCTAAAAGATAAATTTAAAAACCTTTCACAACTAAGTTTTTACTTAACTGGGGTAGATGCCCAAGAATGCAATTGCTGCATGTTATGGTAGTTATGTGTTTAATTTTATAAGAAACTCCCAAGCTGTTTTCAGAGTGGCTGTGCCATTTTGCATTCCCAACAATAATGTACGAATGAGCCAGTTTCTTTGCATCTTCACCAGCATTTAGTGTTGTTACTATTTTTTGTTTTATTAATTTTGATGCATTTGTAGTGTGAATGTACATTTTCAACTGCAAATTTTATAAAAACTGTAGAAATCAAGTACTTGTAGTAAAAACTTAACATTCAAAATGAAATGTGGTATAAGTGTAAAATGAACACTGGATTTAGAAGACCTAGTACAAAAATAATCTCAATTGTTTATTTTTTATATTGATAACATATTGAAAGGATTATATGATACATTGGCTTAAATAAAATATATTATTACAATTCAAAAATAAATAAATAAATAAACCTTTCACAATTTTCTATTAAGTGCAGTTCAGTGCTTCCAGAAAACCTGGTTGGTCCAATATAGGACAGCAAACTCTAGCCTCGCATCAGAGTATTTTTGATGTTATGCCCAATTCTTAGAAAATCTTATACATAAACTGCATTTAAATTTAGCCAATTTTCAAAATTTTTCTTATGAATTTACCCTTCACAAAAAAAGTCTGAATGACTTACTCAGACTTTCTGTTTTTGTTCTATGCTTCCTACTTCCTAACTAGCCAGTCATTTCACTCTAGGACAAAAATTCACTACACAAGATGCTTTCTCACACAAAAGTATTTTCTTTTCTTTTTAACCTTTCTAACTACAACCACATCTTCATATTCATAGCTTTCTTTATATCTCCTCTTCTCCTACATACTTGTTTCTTTTCTTATCAACACAATAAATTATCCTCATTTTTCTAAGAATTGCATACAGAGGAATCTTTTTGTTTTAGACTAGGATCCAACTTTAACTTCAAAAGCCTCTAGGAAAGACACCGTAATCCTATCTGATTAGTAAACCCAGGCAAAGATGTATGCTGATAATTCTAAAAGCATTTTTCATACTTTTTTTTTTTTTTTTAGTCTTTTTTTTTCCGTGTCCGGCAACGGATCGCAACCCTCAGTGTTGCCCCCGTACCGGACCGGGGACTGGCAACAGGATTGCAACCCTCGGTGTTGCTTCCCGCGCCTCGCTCAGCCAGTGAGCGGGAACCGGTCCATATGTGGAATCCGAACCCTCGGGTGGGAGCGCCGCCACGCTTCCCAAGCGGCGCACTATCCAGTGCGCCACCGGGCTGGCCCCTTTTTTCATACTTTTTTGACAAACAACAGAGCAGAGTGTTACAGAAGAGAAAAGAGGCATGAAGAGGGATACAACAGAAAAAGTGAGGAAGACTGCAAAGCACATGAGATTCAATATATTAGGAGATGAAACATATAGCAAGGGAACATAGAAAGGAGAGGCCATCCCTCATGTCTCCATTGATTTGACTGTTGTTGCTACTCTTTCAAACAGTTAGGTTGTGTCTTAGCTACTGAGTTCCACTGCAGGCTATAAGTTGATACCATTTCTGTCACTGCAGGAAATATTCCATGTTTCATCTTTAGCTCAGAATGTTACACAAACAACATTTCTAAATGAACCTTGTGGCTCTATTTAGAAGGGGGGGTCATCAAGGTTATCAGTCTGAGGGGGAGGGGGAGGCTTCACTTGGATTCCCACATAGCAAATCAGACAACTTCCTTTTAGTTTTGGATCCTGATATAAGGCCATAAAGGCCTGGACATATGGGACCTCAGTCCACTTATGGTCCCTGCAACACAAGAGATCCAATTGTAGGATGGTATGGTAATTTAGAGAACCATTTTGGGGCCATCGTTCTGCATCATCTAACTTACAATCTAGTTTAATGCAGTTCCAGTTCTTTAATATTGCTGGAGTATTTTCCGTCTTGTCTCCTATGGGCGGGAGAAAAAGAAAGCCAGAAAAGAAAAAAAAAAAGTCAATCACCACGGAGAAACTATCCTTCTCCTGGTATACTCTCTGCTCAAGTAGATGTGGAAGTGTCCCTATGACTAGGACCCATCAGAACGTGTCCCTCTCCGATGTGGCCATTTGTCCTTGGACGTCTCCAAGTCGGAGGAGCTCGATGCTCCATCCTCTCATCCCTAGGCATCCTGTAGGAGTATTGCTCCATGTAGACTTTTTTTTCTCATGATAAAGCTGGTACCTAACAACAAGGTTAGGTGTGGGTCTAGGATGCAGGCCACTCGACTAGGCATCTGCATAGGAGAAAAAATGGGCTAACTGCCAGTTGGCCCTTTTACCACAGATTTTGGAGAACACTGAAAGTAAGGGCCACAAGTGGTGGGGGACCTATTTGTCATAGCAGATTACACAAGGCCCACTCTGAGCCCCGGCCACTTCTACCAAATAGATATGTATGGTTTCCCAGCCAAAAACTTGGTATACTAAATTCCTAAGTTCTCTAACAAAGGTTAAAATCATGAGGCAGCAATCCTGGGTCTCTATAAATTTTACAGAAAATATCTCTTATTTATCGTTTACTTTTTTTGTAGTTTACTTAAAAGGTGAACAAAAATCTTTTATTACCTGCTATTAATATTACATGAGAATTTTATTTAAAAGAAGGAAACCAAATTTTACTTTTTGTACCATTGTACTGTTAATATTACAGCTAGTTTTAATAAAGTCTTATAAACAAATCTATCTAATCTCAGTTTTGACCACACAAGATTATTATAAATTTTTTAATTATTTTTTTTCCTTTATTATCAGCATATTCATTCTTATAAAACATGATATTTCTTTATGTCCTTTACCCAAACCCCTTCCCTACCTCCCCCCCATCTCTAGTATCCTTAGGTTTGTTTTCTCCTTCTGAAAGTTCAACATATTGTTGTGGTCTTTTCTTTCTTTCTTTCCTTCATTCCTTCCTTCTTCCCTCCTTCTCTCCCCACTTCCTTCCAGAAACTGTGGTATATCTACACAATGGAATACTACTCAGCCATAAAAAAGAATGAAATTCTGCCATTTGCAACAACATGGATGAGTCTGGAGAAAATTATTTTAAATGAAATAAGCCAGACAAAGAAACAGAAATACCACATATTATAAACTTCTTACAAGCTCTTACAACCCTTTGAATACCTTTCAATCAGACAATTTTTTCTTTCAACAAAAAACATATTACATCTTCATGCCTTCTATAACATTTACCAAAAACACATCTTACTTTTCTCACATCCTACTTTCTTCAAACATTCCGTGTATAAAATCTTATACCTAGCAATTTGAATTATGTATATTAAGTATAATTAACTCTTAGTAACCCTAATTTCCAGTGAAAAACCTAGGAAGCAAGCAATTTTGCGCTGTTTTATATTAATATATGTAGGTAAAAACCATTTCTAATCTCTGAAGGGACGTGTTTTTATTTTTCTTAAAAAACAGATCCAAATATATTTAGCTTTTTAAAATGTATCACATAAAAACAATGTTTCTGTACTGAAAAGCCTCAGACATTTACAGTTACCAATTACTTAATTTAATATAACATGACTTTGAGATTTCAAATAACTGAAAAGAATTTTGGATGTATGACAATTTCATTTATAAGCATTTAACCCATTTGTATTTGTCTAATTTCCTTATACCAAGCTACACCCTTATCAGCCAGTATTAACTAAAGCCTTGGAGCTATTGGATGTAGGTCCCTTTTTCCCTAGCCGTTCTGGGTCAGGGCCACGTGGCATCCAGGGTGGCCATGTGGAGCCCAAGACAGAGGGCAGAGTACACAAAGATAATGTCCTTCCCAGTATGGTCAGGAGGCAGAGCTGAGATAAGGAGGAGACCATGTTGGGTTTTGTCCTGCAGGTGGTGGCCCATATGCTGTGGACACATATGTCCTTTAGCTTCACCATGGCTATCTGTTTAGACTCCAGAACTGAGAGGCTTAAAACCAAAGAGAAGCTAACAACAGAACATGTGCAAGGCTTTGGAGAAAACCCAGCAGCCAGTTCTATTACAGCTTTTAGTTTATAAACAAATTAAGCAAGTATCAAATATATCACAAAATCAACAATCTTACGCCTTTAAAATATCAGAGACAGTATAAATTTGTGCTGACCAAAAGATAAATCTCGGTTAAAAAAAAAAAAGTTTAAATCAAATTTTGGAAACACATCTATTTTATCAATGATTTTATAAACTAAAATCGCGTGAACCTGAAAAGCATTTGCATTTATCCAGTTAGTCAGCACACATTATATATAAGCCAGTTTGGAACCATGTGGACAATACACAAACACACATATAGAAATGAACATGTCGACATAACATACAGCTTACACATGTACATACGTAGACATAAACAGAAAGAAAAATCTTATAGGTTTTGTTTAAAATGTTAGTAGCGAGACAGATAAAACATAAAACTCACTAGTTTAAAAAGGACAGTTGGATTTAAATCATCTGTGTAAATGAAGCAAGTTAAAGTTTATCTGCCCTACGTAACAGAAGCCCACACTGAGTTTTCAGAGGAACCAAGGTAGCAAATTTACATTGCAAAGCACGAAGAAAGAATGCAAGCCTTTTAAAGAAGGAGTTTGTGTGTCAAAGAAGACACAGATTTTTTTTGTTTTTTTAAAGAAATGGATGCCAAGATCAAATAAAATCACACAACTCCAGCATAGGATTTCCGTAACTGGGTTACTGAGCTAAGGGCTGAGCCAGTGAACAAACAGAGGCAAAGCCATTCGACTTTGGGGACACCAAGAGGAAGACAGCAGATCCAAAAAGGAGCATGGGTTGTGGCATGGCTGGATTTCTCAAGAGGCCTCAGAGTCTTTTGGCAAAATATTAACAAGAGAAGCAAGTAGAGGTTTAAGGAAAAAGGTTTTCAATTGTCTAAATAATTTCTTTGGGGAGAAGCAACAATCCGGAGAGAAATGGGGGCCTAAAAGAAAAATACATTCAAAGAAGACCAAACAGTTGCAAAGTAACTGCCTCAGGCAAATGGCCCATTCATTTGGCTCAAAGAAGCGCACCTCCGCTGGATCTGGAGCCAGAGCCGAGGCCGAATGCTTGGGGGTATGTTGCGACCCTAGGCCATCCAGACGTGCACTCTTTTATCTCTCGCTGTTGGCGGTGGGAGAGAGCTAAATCTGAACCATGCTTTCCGGCAGTCATTTTAAGGAGAACGAAAGAGGAAATAGAGAAAGTAAAATAGAATAAAGAATTTCGTCCGAATTTAGGCTCCTCTGGTGCCTGACCCAGAGTTCCCTTATGTCCTGGCTGGCTCGTGAATTTTGTTACTGTACGGCATATCCAAGTTCTTGATTCATGAAAGATTCTTCATGGACTGGACCAACAAAAGGAAAGGAAGAGAAAGAGAGAAATGGAACAGGATAGGGCTTTATTACCAAGCGAAGGTACATGCCTAAGTTCACAGGTATCTCCGCCAGAGCGCAGCACAACGCATCCCTGACCTTCTCCATCCTCTGTCAACCGTGAGAACTCCTAATTGCCCCACCTCTGCCCCTTCTGTCCTGCCTGGTGCACCGCCCCTGTCTGATCCAGTCTGAATATTTATGAGCAGCCTCCATGGGGCGTGTCCCTACTCTATCCTGCCTCAGATTCATTCTTCGTATGGTGACAAGAACCATAAATTGCAGGTTTAAGCTTTTTTGAAATGTTAATAAAACAATTTTCCAAGTTTACATTTGTAATCTCTAAATTCTGAGGTATGAGAAAATGGCACCAAAATACATCTGCACATTGTAAAACTAATGACAAACTTTTGACATGTCCAAAACTTGCCTTACATTCAACCAATGAAGAGTACGTTTTGAAAATGAATATAAACCTAAGACATCCCATTGCAATATGAGCAGTACTTGTTCTGTTTGTTTCTTTTCAGTTCAATGTCTTATTCATTGATTGCTGCCTAATTACGATTCATGCAGTACAGTAATCTCTTCATAATCACAAGATCTTTTCTGTCCATATTTTAGTTATTCCTCTCTGAGAAAGCAGCCTAGCAGAGCGATTGAGGGAGTAGAATCTGCATCCAGACTGCTTGGGTCCAAAGTTTGGCTCCTCAATTTAATACACTGGTGATCTTGGGCAAAATACTTAACTTCTCTGTGCCTCAGTTCCCTGATCTGTAAAATGCCTTCCTCATAGGGTTCTGTGAGATTGCAAGCATGACTATAGACGACATAACATATATAAATTGCTTAGAATAGTGCCTGTCAGAGGGTAAGTGCTGTTTCTGTTAACTATTATCATTTACCTTTGAATATTTTTTTTCAAAATTTCAGTTATAGCATATACAAATTATTTTCTAATTATTCCTCCAACTGGGAATAATTAGGAAAGTTGTGGGAAGGCAATGCTGACAAGTGGCAACAGAAAAGGGGAACGGGTTACAGACAAAGCCAGAGTATATATTTCTGCAATGCAGGTTGAAAAAGATACAAGAAGCAGAGGAAAAGTAGCCCAGGCCTTAGAACTGTACTCAGGTATCTGGGATGAAGGAGGGAACCAAGACACAGGCAAGAGGATCTGATAGCATGTTTCACAACTCACCTAAATGGGATCATTTTTCAAAGACTAGCACAAAGAATTTTTCATCTCGAACTTCCTTGTTTCTCTAGGATCTTCAGCTTGAGAAAACAACTCTGAGTCATAACACCTGAAAGGTCCCGAGCACTTGAATGGTGGACTAGACACAGAGAAGCACTGTTACCACCTGCTAATGTGCATATGACCAGCATCAAAGTGAAACAAAATGATAAGCTTCACCATCAAACCCCGAAAGGGGAGGGGAGAAAGAAGCAAATCCTGAGCAATTAATTTCTTATGAATAAAATAGGACAAATGAACACTGTGCAGTCCTCAGTACTGGTCACTTATAATGGGAAAATAACCATGGTAAGTCTGACTTACCATGTGACAGAGTCATAGTCTCAGTTTAGTGTATTTAAAATCTATTTTTAAGAGCTTTGTAGGTGCACGCTTGGGTTTAATCCTTCTAAGTCTGGATGCCTAAAGTAAGTGCCTCAAACATGACCCCTCCTATTAAAGAGATTTTGTGGAACTTTGCCCTCGTGTTTGGAGAAGAATCAACTTACTTCACTTCTTGCCTACTTTACCTGCATATCAATGATTTTCAGTGATGTCAGAAGACATGATGGTAGCATTGCATATGCAGTCGGGATAGAATACACATGTTTCTTAAATTTTAATTTATGGTAAAGAATTTAAAATATATATTCTCCAAGAACACATTATATTGAAAAGGGGCCTACCCAGATCTTTCACCTGAGCACCTGGTTGTTGGCTGGGCCTCATCTTGTCCATTTATCCTGCAACTACTTGGTCTAAATTGGTTTTGTGCAAGAAAATACACAGGAGGCCGTAGCTGATGCTGTACTCCTCCATGTTGTCTGCATTCCAGAATAGTGCTGATTTCATAGACACAACAGAATGAGCAATTTTGTCTGTGAAGTTCCACCCACAGATTAGCCATCACCAGTTTCTATCCGCTATTTCCTCTCACAGACATACTTAACCCAACAGCTACCTCAAGACCCCTAGAAATGCAGGCAAAGAAGATAGGAGATATATTTGTCAGAGAGAGCTTTTATCTAAAACCCTACTTCTCTACTCAGTTCCACTATTCCAGTCATCTCCGTCAAACGTACAAATGTATTTGTAGAAATAACAAGCCATACATATGCCTGGTCCATAAAAGAACTCAATTTTCAGTTAATTTCCAAGTTAAATGCAGCACAAGAAATATTGCCTAATGTCTTAACTTGTCCAGGTGCTAAAGTAGAACTGATATTAAAAGTGGACTAGAAAGCCAAGAACAGCCGACTAGAATGCTGATTTCTCCTTTGCTTACACTTAGAGCCCGTCCATTTTCTAAAAGTGATTATAAAAATAATTTCCTATCAGGACTAAAAAAACCCCACAAAGCCATGGTAGTGTGGAATTCAAGTGATGGTACTAGAAGCAGTTTGTAGTTTTGGTTTTACTAATATTATTGTAATCAAACCCAGTTTAATGGAAAGTTCAAGGTAGGAGAAATAGCGTCTTACAATGTAAGAAAGAAATAAGCCCCCTGCTGCCTCCCATGATCTACTGAATAGAATGATTTGCTTTAAAAAATTTATACACACACGCGCGCGGGCACGCACACACACACACACGCACACACACACACACACGCGCGCGCGCTTACACACACACACACAATACTAGGTTGAGCCAGATACCAAGCTAAGGCACTACTTGGGGCCTATGGCAAGCCTATGGGAAGGTAGGAAAAATGGTTATCCTGAGTCGTGATGCCAAATAATGGAATTTGGTAAATAATGGAATTTGTTTCCTCTCTTAATTTCCCTCTTCTAGATATCCTGCTTACTCCAGCCTGCTCCCCAGCCTGGCCCCAGTAAATCATATTTTCTTCTCACTACTCTCCAACAATCACCTGCACTGCAGTCCAACTGTTACAGTCAATATCCTCTAAGCCTACACCTCCAATGCTGTTCCTCTGCCTATAATCCCCTCTGCCGAAAATTCTTTCTCAGCTTATGATAAAAAACTGTCTTCCGAAATATTGTCTGCCTTAAAGTTTCTCTGACTGCTACAGACAGAGGTGACCCTACCTTTTCCAGAAACCTAAAGATTACATTTCTAACACAAACAGTTCTTGTATTTTCTTCAAGACCAACATTTAGATAGCAAATATTTGTTGCATTCCTATTATTACAAGACATTTTACTAGGCATTGTGCCGGGACTGTGATTAAGTGCTGAAAACTGTGCAGTTCTAGGAAGTGAAGAACCATTGGCCACCTCAGAGATATATAATTGAGCAGCATATTTAAATTAACGCAATCCTGCTCAAAAGCTTATATTTCTTAGGCAGTCTCTTAAAGGAGACTTCAAATCAGTTTGATATTAATATTCCACGTATTGTAATATTCCATTGAAACATTCTATTTCAGTTTGGATCAACACATATTACTCAAACTTAATTTTTTTGTTTTTACATAAAACTGATGAATTCAAATGTCTGCCTATCAACATAAAAACTATCCCCTCTTCTGCATAATTAAATGTATTGTATTAATGTGTGCGTAATGTAAAATCAATAAATACTTACCACTGATTGTAATGGAATGTTTTCATAATTTTATTGTCAGTCATGATAAATAATCAGTACATTTATACAGCACTAAATTAATTAGTGTGTCATTTCTATTACATACATCAGCAGTGAAGTAATGCAGTGACATCTGTTTTTAATGTTTTAAAGATGGCATATCCCTTATTAAGTAAAAGAAGGAGTTACTCGAGATGTTTTCAGTGATTGGCAATTATGGTGGTATCTTCAAGGAGATCTAATAAAGGCATTTATATTTCTTACAATAACTACATTTCAATCCACTGTCAATTATGAGACATTACTCAGGCATGAACTCTTTCTTTTTTTGGGAATAAATTGAGGAACTCTTCTTCTGCTCTATCACACTGAATGCTTATCAATTAGCAATAATGGGCTGTTCCTCTGCCATACTTAGAAGTTGCATAGAGTAAAGATGCAAACATAGTGCAATCAGGCCAAAAAAGAACAATGGAGAGTTTTGTGTTGAAAGCCAATTTGTATTAATCTAACTGCATTTTGTAATCAGCCCTTTCACAAAAGCCATACTCATTTTTTTTATAAGTATACTCCTACAAAGCAAACGATGATGGCATTCTCATATGAAATTATTTGATATGGTCAATGAAACACTGCATTTTGGAAGTGACTAAAAAGGTCTTAATTAAGTTAGGGTTGCCAGATTTAGCAAATAAAATACAGGACCCAATATTTGGAACATACTTATACAAAAAATTTCTCATTGCCTGTCTGAAATTCAAATTTAACTGAGTTTCCTGTATCTCTATTTGCTAAATTTGGTAACCCTAACAAAGGGGGAATCAGGAAAGGCTTCTCAGGAGAGGCGATACTTGAGCCATCATGGAAGATCAGTTGAAGTTAACTAGGTGAAAGTGGGTGGAAGGTTGGGACAAGGATGGCCTTTGAGGCTGAGACATGGAGATATTAGTAAATATGGCTGAAGGATAGGAGCATGAGTGAGTATTGAGAAATAGGGGTTAGTCCTTTAGTTTATCTAGAAAATTAACTTCTAAATTTGCAATGATAACAAATAAAAGAGACATTACTTCACTTGAATCTCCAACCCTTCTCTCCATGTTCATAGTGAAGTCTGACAGTGTAAACACAGCAGCAGTTTATGTTTAAAAGAATATAAAGCTCTGCTCTGTCCAAAATTTTTTCTGTTCCTTCAGAAATTTCAAGTTTCACCTTGCTCTGTGAGAGCTAACCAGCCTTTGACTTTTTCTAGTAAGGAATCTGATCACTTCTCTTTTCTTTGAGTATGTCACATTCCTCATTCTATGCAACTGTTTCCACCTGTCAGGATATCAGGTCTCCATGTAATTTTATGGTTAGAGTAGGAAATTTGAGTGTTCGAACAGGAAATTTTTCACCAATAACTAATGGTTGATGAAAGAACCAAATGCCCTTTAATGTCAACCGATGTTTGTATCCTGTTTGGATACTGACTTCTGAAAAATTTTGTTCCAAGCATGAACAGTTATTCATCATGCTACTCACTAAAATCTCTTAATATGAGGCCTTTACTGTGACAAATCACACTCATCTCTATTGTCTTGGGAGGGCTCTTCATGCAAAGTATAAATTTCCATTGATATCACTCATTATCACTGGAAGTCTCAAAAATTCATTTCAAACACAATAAGACGTACGTTTTCAAATAATTTATCCAACCTCTCTAGATAAAATATGGAGTAATATGATGCATTTTGAGCCCAAAATGTCTTAAAAGAAAGAAAACGTCAAATGTAAGATGTGACCTGCTCTTATATTAAAATTATGTGTCGTAGCTCTGCATCAACAAAAGGTGCTATAACCATTAACGATGACTCATAAATCATTCTGTTTGAAATACAAATACTAGACGTCTGTATATAAGGGCAACATGTGAGAATGAAAATGTTCCATGTTTCTTTATATGGCATTTTTACCTTTTTCTAGTTCCACATTTGGTTTTAATTTCATTTTAATTCTCTTATAAGCAATGGACCATGTCCTCAACACAAAAAAAATCATACACGCTCACACACAAACATCCCTCCATCATCCCTTCCCCCACAAACACACACTCATTCTACCACCACCACTAAAATTTCAATTGGGTTACTATATATTTTTATCTTCGGTGTAAACAAAAATTTCCATTTTATTGCTTTTCTGCATGCGACCCATCCTGGAGTTACTGCCATCTAGTGACAAGTAGGAGTATTTAACTTTTATTTTTCAAACCTAAATTGCCTAAAATTTTGAAAAGTAAAAAAAGTAGAAAAAAATCAAGAACATAAAGATTCTGAAAGAAATTTTCAGTCTACAGTATAGCTCTCACACCATTGTTTGACTATAAATGAAGGGGTTTTATGTGTTCAAATAAATTGGACTTCTTCCAGTTTTTCAGCATGTTAATGTTTTACTTTGTGATGAAAATGTAAACTATATAGATTATGTATTCCTTTGCATCTAAAACTTATTGAAATTTTATGCTGAAATAATATTTCTTTTTTACTGACCTACCGATTGTTTTCAATAATAATAATTTTCTTTTTATAGATTGTGCTTACATCTCCAGCTCTTATCTTGAGAAGTTTCTGTGTGTGCAGGTTCCTGACATGTTGTCACAAATGATTTCCTTGCATTCATGACTACATAAATATTGCCTTGAAAAAAATAATGAACATTTGGTCAAAATATTTTAGATTCTTTTAGAAATAGGGTATTAAATAAGTTGTATAGGAGTAGGAAAGATTTTTTTTTTTTTTTTTTTCTGTTAAACGGTTCCTCACTATCATCTTTCAGGGTCACACACATAATAACCTCAGTCTGGAAAGTGACCTCTTGTTTAAACTAGGAAACAGAAATACTGCAGAACTTCAGTTTAGTTTTCTTAAGACTCAAATGCAGCCCTATTGGCTATACTTGGGAATTTCCATGTAAATGTCCAAATTTTAAAAATAACTACTATTTAGTATCAAACAGTACTTATATAAAAATCATCTGTCCTGACTCTTAAAAATACAAAGAATTATGCATAATGTTTTGAATTAGTTCACTTTTTCTTCAGGAGCAGGATGAAAATACTGAACACTCCAAATGGACAATTTAATCACTTCATCCAGTTGAAGAACTGCTGAGGTGCTTAGGCCAGTTCTTTTGTTTCTGCCAGTAAGGAAAATCCTTAAATATGAATGGGTGGGTTCTGAGTCTCTAGGTTAGCAAACACTTTTCATTTCCCAGAGTCACTGGAACCAAGTCTCATTAATCTATGTCATGTAAAAAGTTATAGAGGTCACATTAAAATGTGTGTGATACAACGGTTTCTCCATCTGGGCTAGAAAGAAAAATAAAAGTAACAGTAGATTTCTGAGATTTCTTAGGCTTAGATCTTTCATAATTAATATCAGACTTGAGTTCAAAAAGTGTCACACTGATATTACTAAGTCATAATAATAGAAATGTTAAGTGTTCAGCTGATGCCTTAGAAATAGACATGTACTAATTGATTGAAATATTTGGTCTATGGTTGGAGTATATTTTATATGGTTTCTAGTTAAATACATATAATGCTGATTCAATTATGTCATTATTTAAGAATTATGAAAATTTATTTTCTTTATTTAAAAGGCAATCTATTTGTACCATGTAAAATATTCACAACAATATAAAATAGTCTTTGTTCCTGATCATCTTTCTCTATTTTCTTATTCGTGATTTTTACCCCAGAAGTGAAATCTAAGTTGAGAAATAGTTAATGAGTGCCCATGGTACACCATGGATATTATATAATACTGCTTTAATATATGCAAATAAAGAATTTGATAGAAATTACATACTTATTTCAATATTAATAAAGTCTGAGTACTGTATGTTTAATGTAAAAATAAATGGAGCACTAAAAATGTATTAAATTGATTAAATTGAAACAAAGATACCTTAAACATCAGAAGTACATTTTCTCAGCTTGATTCTTGTGTGCCCATTGCTACATCTGTATTATGGGAATCTTAAATTTAAAAAAAAGAGTAAGATTTATTAACCAAAGAAGATATTAATACAGCAAGAGGAATAATAAGAAGTAACATTTTTATTTAATTTGATAAACATTAAACATTTCTTTTTGGGTGTTCAACAATCACCAGTGAGAATTTTAAAGTAGAAATTTAAAGAACATTCACGTAATAAAAGACTTTTTTCTCCAAATGTTTAGGTAAGTTACTTCAATTCTGAGCCATATATTTTGCTTCCAATTTAAAATGCATGTTTTGGATCCATTTAGCATTTCTTATTTAAAATGAGTGTATAGGTCAGAGGTTAGGCTACAGTAATCCATCAGAGGGAAACCTCCCATGTGTATACCCTGGAGTGGGAGATTTTGTGTAGTGTCCTGGGGAATCAGTGAAACCCTATATTATTGTGTCCTGTGGCATCATAAGGCAAGATTTAGATTGAGAGGTAATTTATAAATTTAATACAAAGACAAAAAATATAAAATCAGGCAGCTCTGATTGTCTAAGTAACTTGAGGCAATCAAGTTTAGAGAAAATGATGTTATGAACCCATGGCCTGAGACCTTAATAGAGAAGCTGTATAAGAAGGTGGGAAGTTCTCAAAAATGAAATTCTCACTATACAACTAAAAATAATCCCCAAGTAAAAAAAAAAGGAGAATGAACCTAAAGATGATGTGACCCTATAGGAAGTTCTCAGATGAGCTTAAATTTAAAAAATGAAGCACACAAAAGATGGAAAAATAAACACACTCAAGGACAAATATATTTTTTTTCTCGGTCCCGACCCCAGTGAATAGGCTTGGTGCCTTTGTCGAAGATCAAATGGCAGTAAGTGCGTGGGTTGATTTCTGGGTGTTCTGTTCTATTCCATTGATCAGTGTCTCTGTTTTTGTACCAGTACCATGCTGTTTTGGTTATTGTGGCTTTGTAGTATAGTTTAAAGTCAGGTAGAGTAATACCTCCAGCTTTATTTTTTTTGCTCAGTGTTGCTTTGGCTATTCTTGGTCTTTTGTTATTCCAGATAAATGACTGTATAGTTCTTTCCATTTCTGAGAGAAATGTCATTGGAATTTTGATGGGGATTGCATTGAATTTGTATATTACTTTGGGTAGTATAGTCATTTTCACTATATTGATTCTTCCAATCCAGGAGCATGGGATGTCTTTCCATCTTCTTGTATCCTCTCTAATTTCTCTCAGGAGTGGTTTATAGTTCTCGTTATAGAGATTTTTCACATCCTTAGTTAGTTCAATTCCTAGGTATTTTATTTTTTTGGCGGCTATTGTGAATGGGCAGGCTTTCTTGATTTCTCTCAAGGACAAATATTTTTAAATGGCATATATACTATTTATACACTATCAGGAAGGTTGAAGCCACGGAAGGGATGAGAACTGCAAAAATAGAAGAAAAATTTAAAACCACCAAAAGTGACTTTGAAAAAGGTATATTTGGAGTAGGCACAAAAAAAGGGCTACATTGATATGTTTCTCAAAGTTGGAATGTTTATTTAAAATGCAGATTTCTTCCCCTGTACTAAATAAATACAAATTTCCAAGGATGGGCTCAGAGATCTGCGTTTTAATACCTTCCCCAAGTGAATTTGTTTAATTTTTCAAAGTACAAAGTGAATATAGTTTAAAAAGTCAAATAATGCTAAAAGACATCCAGTAAATAATAGATCCTTTGGCCAATCCATTCCCAAACCTCCAAACTTGTTCCTAAAAGGCAACAACTTTCAAATGTTTTGGTTATCTCTTATTTCTACTGGCATTTACCTCCATGTTTCTAAATAATAGGCTTATATTGCTATTTCTCTATTAGCCACTTTTAAATATTATCTTTTGACTTCATATTATAGTAGATAAGGATTTAGGTCTCTTACACTCCCATTCCTACACTTCCCCTCTGCCTCATTCTTGATGTGGTTATATCACAATTTAGGAAAAATCAGCACTCAGTATTTACACTGAACCTTTTTTTTATTCATAGTTGAGCCAATTAGTATATTGTAATTACATTTTCTTTCTGTTACAATTTTTTGTTTTTCCGGGTGTTAATAATTGCCTCATTTTTCTTTATGCTTAGATTTTCATGTACCTATTGCTAATTCTACCCAAACATTCCATCGTTGTCTCAATACTATTTTCCACATAAGCAAACATCAGGTAATCCCTCCCTTTCTATTTTCCCAGAAGTCTTCCCTCCTGGAGTCCTACCTTTTTACTCTGCTTTGAGCTAGTTTCTCTCCAGGCCTGTTGCATGTCTATTGTTCTGGAAGTTGCCTTTGCCATCATCTTGTACTAGATTCCCTATTCCTTTAGTCTTCCTCTTTCCTAAATTATTCCCTTGTTTTGGTAGACCACATCCTCTAGTCATTTTCTGGACACTGCGTAGAAGGCACTATTTGAATCCTGAAATGCCTGAAAATATCTTTATAGCTACCAATAAGCTTTTTGGTGTCTCATTTTTATTATGAATGGTAATACAAATATCACCATATATTTGAGGAAGACCCCTGATATAAAAAACAGAGGCCAAAATAAACAGAGAAGACTTGTAGAGGGGGAAAAAAGTGCCAAGGCTGAGAACAGAATAAAACTTACAGAACAGACAAATAATATGCTCAAGCAGATGAGAGATGTCACATCCGTGAAACAAGAACAAGATACTATAAAAAAAATCATCAAAGCACAAGATATAGATCCTAGAAATTTAAAATATGACATAAAAGAGAATCAGTCCCATAGTCTTTCTCGTTGGTTAATATATCACATGGGTGGACACAGCCTAGTGTTCTCAAGGTTCAGTGTATTCAAAAATCACCTGAGACTGTAGTTTGAACATGGTGGAATACACAAAGACATTTATCCACTCTCTCTCTCCTGAAACCCCATTAAAATAATAGTAAGGGATTTTTTAAAAAGCCTTTATGGTGACAGAGAACAAAACAAATGGAGAAAAAGAAGAGAAAACAAAGACAAGGATAGGAACAGAAGAACGCCTTACAAAAATTATAATTACCATCCTTAGAGAGATAAGGGAAGATGAAAAGTGAATAGAAGTGTGGCCGACTGTCTTAGCATATGGTGGAGAAAAATGCACGTAGGCTCACTTCTCAATGGACTACTGCGCAGTCATTACAGTTTTCTCCAAAAGCTAGTTGTTTTCTCTTCTCATTTCCTTGTGTTCATGGGTAGAAGCTTGTACACCCATAAGCTTCAATGTCAGCTGATTGACCAGTAAGGCAAGCAGATCCCCCAAATATCAGTATTTAGAGTTCTTCAAGGACAGACATTGTAATTTTGATGAAATTTAATTTATTAATCTTTTCCTTTATGGTTAGTGCTTTTTAGTGTCCTGCTTAAGAAATCGTTGCCTATTCCAAGTGGTCATGAAGATATTTTCCCATGTTATATTCTACAAGTTTTATTGTTTTACCTTTCACTCACATTTATATTTTCAATCCACTGAGAACTGATGTCTTTTTATGGTGTGAAATAAGCGTCTTTTTTTAATATAAATATCAAAATGATCCATTTATTTAAGCAAAACATTCCTTCCCATTACATCTCGACTATGCCATAAATCATGTGGCCAAATATGTGTGGGTCTGTTTCTGGATTCTCTATTCCATTTCATTATTCTATTTGTTTGTACATGGACCAATACCTCACTATCCTAGTCGATATATATTAGTAATAGGCCGTGATATTTGGAAGTTTTATTTATTATTCCTCTGCTTTGGCTATTCTTGGGCTTTTGCATTTCCGATATAATTTTCAGAATCAACTTGTCAGCTTCTACATAAAACCTGCTAGGGGAGTTTCATGGGGAGTCAAAATATATCAATTTGCAACTAATTGACATCTTCACAATATTGAGTTTTTTGATTCATGAACATGATATATCCCACCACTTATTTTGGTCTTCCTTAATTTTTCTCAATAATATTTTATAGTTTTCTGTGTAGGGTTCTTGCACATCTCTTGCTATATTTGTTCTTAGGTATTCAATGCTATTATAAAAGGTATCTTTTCTCTCAAATTCTAATATTGATTGATTTTTTTAATATTGACCTTATATACAGTGAGCTTATTAAATACACTTACTATTTCTAACATATGTATATAGATGTTTTTAGGTCTTCCCATATATAACAGTGTCATATGCAAATAATAATGCCCTTATTTTTTCACTTCTAACTCTTACCTTTTATTTATTTTTCTTATTTTATTTCACTGGTTAGGACCTCCAGTCCAATGTTAAATGTAAGTGATGACAGCAGGTGTTCTTGTTTTATTACCACTCTCAAGAGAAAATCTTTTAATATTTCACCATAAAATATGATGTTTGTTGTAAGTTTTGTTTTATATACTATTTATCACAGTAATAAAGTGTTCTTCTATTACTGGTTTGCTAAAAAACATTTTTTTCAAACGACTACGCTTCTGAACATTTTATTATGTAGCAATAGATAACTGAACCCTAATGGACAGTACTTGTAATTTCAGTTTTTTAAGAATTATTCATTTATTTTTAATTGACATGCAATAATAGTACGTTATGAGGTAGAGAGTGATATTTTGATACATGCATACAATGTGTAATGATCAAATCAGGGTAATTAGCATAACCATCACCTCAAACATTTATCATTTCTTTGTGCTGGGAACATTTGAATTCCTTTCTTCTAACTATTTGAAAATATACAATAAATTATTGTTAACTATAGTCACTTAACAGTGCTATAGAACACTAGAACTTCTTCCTATCTAGGCGTAAATTTGTACCTATTAACCAAACTCTCCCTTCCCCCCTCCCAACACTTCTCAGCCTCTAATAACCGCTAACCCACTCTCTAGCTAAAACTTTTCTTAAAATTATAAACAAATATAGAATTTTAATCTTAGCTCTAAACCCATCTATTGAGATTATCATAGACTTTTTCTAATTTCTTCCTCTTTTCTCATTTCTCCTTATCAATTTAATTAATTGATAATAAATTGATATTTCTTTACAAAAAGTTAATTTTCAGTGTTATTATCATTAATGCAATATTCAATAAGCTCATATTAAGGTATTTTGAAAAAAATGTCAAATGTACCATAGGAAAAGAGAGTAATCTTAAAACTAGGGCTATCGAAACTTTGATACATTAATTGAATGATTTTTTGAATATCATATCACCTTTGAATTCTTGGAGTAAGCTCAATTTGGTCATGATAATTATTCATTTTAGTGACTGAATTCAATTTTATAATATTTTTTAAATTTGTTTATTAGAGAGATTGGCCTTTAAGGTTTCTTTCTTATAATGTTCTTGTCAGACTTTGTTATAAGTGTCATTCCAATCACATAAAATGAGTTGGGAAAAATTCTCTCTCTTTCTATTCTCTACAAGAGTTTGTATAATATTGGTGCTATTTCTTCCTTAAATGTTTTGAAGAATTTAATGTTATCTGGGGCTGGAGTTTTCTTTGTGGGAGTTTCTCATTACAAATTCAATTTATTTAATAGATATAGTACTATCCAGATTTCCTGTTTCTTGCATCAGTTTTGGTAAGTTGTGTTTTTCAAGGAAGTTTTCTATTTTATCTAAAATTTTAATTCATTGTCATAAAGTTGTAATAGTCTTTGAGTTGTTGGATTTACTGTATTATATGTTTTCTTTCTATTTAATCAATTTCTGCTTTTATCCTTATTAGTCTCCATCTATTTTCATTGGGTTGAATTTGCTGGGTTTTTTCCCCATAATTTTTTGAGATGAATAGCTATATCAATAGAATCTTCTTCCCTCCAATCTCCTGCCAGTATCTCACACTGACAAATACAGTTAGGAGTCAGCCAACAAATGAGCCTGGAAAACACAACCTCACAGGTTAGCCCCTTGTGATTCAGAGCAGAAAAAGGAAGGGCAAGAGATGAATACAACAGTCAACTGACAAATTTCCAATTTTGAAGTACCCTTGTATGTGCATATGTTTTATATACATAGAAAAGCTCTAGAAAAATCCACAAGAAACTACCAAGTGGTGAAGAAAGGAATCTTCATTTCTGCTGCTTTCTTCAGCCCTTCTTTTTTTTTTTTTTGGCTGCTAACTAGTATGGGAATCCGAACCTGTGACCTTAGAGTTACAAGGCTGCACTCTAACCAACTAAGCTAACTGGCCAGTCCAGAAAAAAGAACTTTGAAGGCATAGATTATCTAAATTTCCATAGACCAAATGAGTTACAAAATTTCCATATTTCTAGTTATATTTTTATAGATAAAATGAAAGAATATCAGCTGGAAAACTGGGTGCCTACTAATCAATGGATCAATAGCATCCACAAGTAAAGTCTCTGTATTGTGCCACAGAGCTCTATCCTTCTTTCTGCTCAGCCTGGGTAGGAATGACTTGTATGAGAATATAGATTGCAAACTCAGCAGTTGCCATTATATCAGAAAACTCATAAAAATAACAAATACATTGGATTGTTAGTCAGTGTTCAGTGTTCTTATCAACCATTTATCTACATTCTTTAAATTAGCTTTTGAATAGAAACTAAGTAAATAAGAGGAATTGTTATCATTGTCATCAATTTCACATTTCTTTTTTTTTTCCTTTTTGTCTTTTTTCGTGACCGGCAACGGATCGCAACCCTCAGTGTCGCGCCCGTACTGGACCGGGACCGGCAACGGGATCGCAACCCTCGGTGTTGCTCCCGCACCTCGCTCAGGCAGTGAGCGGCCGGTCTGTATGTGGGATCTGAACCCTCGGCGGGAGCGCTGTTGCGCTTCCCAAGCGGCGCACTGTAGCAGTGCGCCACCGGGCCGGCCCTATCAATTTCACATTTCAAAAATACAATCTGATTATTACTATTTTATCTGTACTTGCTAAGAATGAATTTGTTGAATTCCAAGTCAAATATGAAGTGTTAATTTTTAAAAATCTTAATAAGAAAGCTTTTTAAATGTTTATTTTTTATATCTTCCTGTAAGCATGTGAAAGAGATTATGGGGGGGGGAGATTTTAGTTATTTTCATTACCAAATGTCAATAAATGAAAACATATTTTAGACTACTTAATGGAGCTATCATACCTTATTAAAGAACATAGGAACTACTCTGTTGACCATCACACATTATACACATGTATTGAAATATACCTCTGTACCCCATAAATATGTATAATTAATATATTTCAATAAATAAAGGAATAAGAACAAAGGACATATTAAAAATACATATCTCCAGGATAATTATGTAGAGATTCAGTTTACCACAAAAATAATGATTTGCAGCTCTATGCCTTGCTATATTAAAACGCTCTTATGAATATTCACCTATGCCTCTCTTTTGAACCTAGGAAAAAGCAGATTGGGGCAAAGGAAAGCAGGAACAGGATCCTTATTTCAAGACTGATGATTTTTTGAATAGCCTCATATGTACCCATCACATGGTCAAAGTAGGACTTTGCTAGTTGGCAGCCCTTTGCAGATTTAATTCTTATCAGCAATAACTATTCATCAATGCAAACTCTCAGTACAGCAGAAGCAATAGCCCACTTGCAAGAAAGAGCTATCTATTGTTCCCTGTGGGACCACCAAAAGCCATTCAAGCAGACAACACATGGAAAAATAGATCTCTGTACAAAGTTATTTGTCTCAAAGGAGTATCTACGTAGAGTATTATAGAATTATTTTATTTACATAGGGTTTTACATGTCATCCCTCTCCCCTTCCATCAGAGTATATACTGTTATAACTTAACCTTTCTTGGATTTTAGTCATTTGTTCTATAGCCAGTAGCATAATGTTCCCAGTAATGGTGTGGGAAAGCACTGACTGGTGAAATATCCAAATTATGCTCTGTATCAAGCATATATTGGATATAGCTTATTTTTCAGAAAAAAAATTAAGACTGTGAAGTAAATTTATTAAAAAATGAATCAATCCAAAACAGGAAATTTAATAATGCTTTCTTTTTAATAATGCTCCGTTTCCACACTTTTTTGTTTGTTGCTTGGGAAACATGCCTATAGATATCAGGTAATATTGTTAGGAAGATTTTAAGATCTAACGAAGCATTTTTAATCTATTAAAAGTGCCGACAATGTCAGGCCCACCACCCAAAGAAACCCTGTGAGTCCTCAAGCACTGTTTATGGTTCACCAGGTAGTTCTTGATCTTATTTGGGGCACCTAGCTGTCATGTTATTTACTGGTGCAAGTTATATTGCATTTGTTTGGAGAGAGATATTGGATTTGCAAATTAAAATTCCAGGTGAAAAGTGCTGTGTTGCTTTCTCTTAAGGAAAACATACTAAGGGCCTTTTTGCTCTCCACAGAGATTTCAAGTTTTTAACGTTGCTGGCAAAAATTTAATTGCATACACTTAAAAAATGCATTTTTATGATAATGCTAACATGTAAAAATCAATTTTCCAAAATGTTTGTGAAGGGATTTGTAGTTTTAAAAATAGTTCATCTCTGTAATACACTATCAAGTTTAGTTCTCTACTTGTAATTAAAAGTGATCCTTTAAATTCTCCTAGAGATGTAATATTACTATCACTGATAACTGTACCCCTGTTACCTGGTTATCAAGTGAAGGGAGGCCTCTTGTTCGCTTGATATGTTTACTCAGCTCCCACTAATGTGAATAGGCAATCCCCAAGGATAAGAAAAAATGTATAGGTCTGGCATGCGAAACACCAACTCGATAAGTTTAGTTCTGCAAAGAGATGTGAAATTCCTCCTGACACTACAAGAACAGCAATTATAACAGGCTTTGGTAAACTAAATAGAGGGTGAAAGGATTGAAGATCAAAGAAAACAATCTCTATCAAATCCAGACAATAAAAGTCACCGAGATTATGGTAATCTGGCTTGAAAATTTTTGATAGTATTAATATACCACAATTTAACTGTAATACTAAAAGACAGTAAAACATGCTGTCAATTAAAATCAAAATGATGATAAATACAAAGGTGCTAATTGCTAATTGAATTATACTGAAGAGCATTTGTAAAATGGGAAATAATTTTAAACTCCCTTTTTTCCTATTGTTTGCAAGTTTTTAAAATAAAGAAAACCTTCAGGGTATATTTGGAATTCATTTTTCAAAATTCTAGAATAATTGGATTTCCAAACTAGTCTTTAGAAAGGATTTAGTTAGATGGATAAAACCGCTCAGCAATTCTGTCTCTACTCACATGGCGAGGGACCGAGTAAGTTAACTTTTCCATGGCCCTGTCATCAGTCTATGGAGAATCTGCCAGACTATCAGGTACCCGTGTGTCTCTGAAGGAACACCTGTGTGAAAAGCCCATGGAATCTGCCTCTGCTTCTCACTCGCTAGGCAATGTTGGTCTGTTGACTTAATTAAACATTCTGGGACTCAGTTTCCTTATCCACAAAATGGAGATATCAGTCTTTGGTGAGGGAGAGGTAGAACATATTCAACTACCAGGTTTTACATGGGCTTGGAACAGCTACAGCTGTAGCTATTCTTAACATCTCTTAACACATCTAATAGAGAGAAAGGAATGGATTTTTTTCCCCTCATGCATTAACTCCTTTCCTTTTTCATTACCTCTGTACAAACTCCTTTTTTCCCATGAGGAGAAAAATAGGTGCTAATTGTACTCTTAAATGCCTATAAATAGGAACTTGTATAATCTAGCTCAAATAAGGTGGACTACATGAACTCTCAAGGTTCCTCTTCTTTTCACTACAGTCTCTTCCCCACCCCCAACCCCCACCAACACCCAATTTCCCTTAATGTTCAGCTCTGTCTAAAATTTCTTCAATCCTCATAATAAAAAAATTAATGTTTACGGATTTAAGGAATACCTTTTCACCACCTCTCACAGTATGTTTAAAATGGAAAAACAATTGCAACAGTAAAGAAAACAATCAACAAAGTGATAAGGCAATGTACAGAAGGGGAAAAATATTTGCAAACCATATATCTGATAAGGGGTTAATATTCAAAATATACAAGGAACTCATACAACTCAGTAGCAAATATCACAAATACTCCAACTCAAAAGTGAATAAAGGAACTGAACAGACATTTTTCCAATGAAGATGTACAAATGATCAACAGGTATATGAAAAGGTGTGCAACATTACTAATCATCAGGGAAATGCAAATCAAAACCACAATGATGAGAATATCACCTCACACCTGTTAGTATGGCTATTATCAAAAAAAACAAGAGACAAGTGTTGGTAAGGATGTGGAGAAAAGGGAACTTCCAACATTGTGGAAAACATTACACAGGTTCCTCAAAAAACTAAAAATAGAATGACCATAGGACCCAGAAATCCCACTTCTGGGTATACATCTGAAGGAAACAAAATTAGTAGCTCGAGGGCCGGCCCGTGGCTCACTCGGGAGAGTGCAGTGCTGATAACACCAAGGCCCCGGGTTCAGATCCCATATAGGGATGGCCGGTTTGCTCACTGGCTGAGCGTGGTGCTGACAACACCAAGTCAAGGGTTAAGATCCCCTTACTGGTCATCTTTAAAAAAAAAAAAAAAAAAAAAAAAATTACTAGCTCGAACAGATACCTGCACTCCCATGTTCACTGCAGCATTATTCACAATAGCCAAGACATGAAAATTATCAAAGTGTCCTTTGGCAAATGAACGGATAAAGAAATTCTGTATATAATATATGATATATATATATATATATATATATATAATATTAATATTATTCTGCCATAAAAAAGACGGAAATCCTGTCATTTGTGACATGAATGAATCTGGAGGACATTACACTAAGTGAAATAAGCCAGACACAGAAAGACAAATACTACATGATTTCACTTATATGTGGCATCAAAAAAAGTTGAACTTATAAAAACAGAGTTGAACAGTAGTTCTCAGGGGCTGGGGGTGAGGGAAATGGGGAGACATTGATCAAAGGGTACAAACTTTCAGTTACAAGATGAACAAGTTCTGGGGATCTAATTTACAGCATGGGTAGTGATATATGTGTGAATTAATTTGTGATAATCATTACACAGTGTATACATATATCAAATCATCATGTTGTACACCTTAGATATATATAATCTTTGTCAATTAAATATTTTAAAATTAAAAAAAGAAAAAACTAAAAACAACAAAAGACAATTACATGAAGACTGAATCTGCAGGTAAATTTAGCTGGGGTCTCTGTTGAGAACCTATGTTTTTTCTAGAAATCAGGCAACTTTGGAGGTATGATGGAAGCCAGTTGGCTATGACATGTAAATCCTGGGGAGAAATTTAAACTAAAAGAAGAGGTAATCAAGGCACACAAGAACAGTACTAGAGCATGGATGGAGAAGTATAATTCTGAACATGACCTTTTATAGGTTGCCATTCAGCTTGGTCCTCTGACTCAACTCCAGTTGACCCATGGCTGAGGTTTCATATATGGAGAGTGCAATAAAAGAATAAAAAGAACTGCTTCAATAAAGTTTCTGTAGATCTTTACGAGTGCTGAGAAGAACTACTATGTACCCTACTTAGTAGAATATCACACCAATGGAAGTAAATGGCACTTTCTCCACTGGGGTTAACTACTTGAACCACAGCATGGACAAAATATTGGTGCTTTTGGCAGGCTTCAGTGGGTATGGGTGCAGGTGCCTGTGGCAGATATTGGAGTAACCTTATGTGTCACAATGTGCATATAAAACATTTAGCACAGTTTCTGACAAAAAAATATGTGTTCAGGAAATGGTTGCTTACTAACATGGTTATTGCTAAGAGCAACACCCTTAGTGGGAGTATGGGATGGATTATGTCCTCCCCCAAAATTAATGTTGAACTCCTAACTCCTTGTATCTCAGGATGTGACTGTACTTACAGATAGGGCCTTTAAAGAGGTAAATAAGTTGGGGCCGGCCCGGTGGCGCACTGCTATAGTGCACCGCTTGGGAGTGTGGTGGCGCTCCCGCCCGAGGGTTCGGATCCCACATACAGACCGGTTCCCGCTCACTGGCTGAGCGAGGCGCAGGAGCAACACCAAGTGTTGCGATCCCGTTGCCGGTCCCCGATCTGGTACGGGGGCAACACTGAGGGTTGCGGGGTTGCGATCCGTTGCCGGACATGAAAAAAGACAAAAAGGAAAAAAAAAAAAAAAAGAGGTAAATAAGTTAAAATGAAGTATTAGGGTGGGCCCTAATCCAATATGACTGATGTCCTTATAAGAAGAGGAAATTTGGACATAGACATGTATAAAGGGAAGATGATGACACAGGGAGAGGATGGCCATCTACAAGCCAAGGAGAGAGGCCTGGAACAAGTGCTTCCCACACAGTCCTCAGAAGGAACCAACCCTGCTGACATTTTGATCTTAAACTTTTAGCCTCCAGAACAATGAGAAAATAAATTTCTGCTTTTTAAGCCACCTAGTCTGTGGTACTTTGTTATGGGAGCCCAAGAAAACTCATATAGCAGGCATTAGCAAGAACAGGATACATCATGCCAGCAAGCTGGAGGAAAAGAAGAAAACAGTGACAGCTGATATAACTAGTTCCTAAGCATTCATTCATTCATATTCATTCATTCAATAGATATTGGTTGGCCATTACAATGTGCCAGAAATTATGCGAAATGCTAGAGATTCAAAGCCAGACCAAGTGCAGTCATTGCCGATGAGGAACTTAATTACAGTCTTGACTATGTGTGGTGGATTGGGAGTGGGAAAAGAGGAAGAGAAGAGGAAGGAAAGCAGTGAGATGATGGGAAGGGCTTAGGGCAACAAATAAGTAAACCAACAATTGCAGTTCCATAATTAGTACTGTGAAAAGCAGGATATTGTTAGGCACAGGGTTTATGGATGTGTAAATGTGGGCCATTTGAATACAATGGGGGTCAGGAAAGGCTTTCCAAAGAAAGTATCTCTTGAGCTAGGTGTTGATGTATGAATAGGAGTTAGCTAGAGAAAAATAGAGAGGAAAGCCATTCCTATTTAAGATACACCATCCCTTTCCCTTTTTCCTGAACTCCTTGAACTAGATGGGGAAGTCCTTAAAATAGTGATAGGGGAAGTGTCAGAAAAATTTAGTTTGGTTAATGTCTGATGATATTTTTTTCCTCAGGCTGGAATGGCCTAGAAAACTTAGGGTTTATACACATGTGTGGCAATGTTCAGCTTTATATTTAAACTAAAAACTGAAAGCTGTAGACACATGCAAACACATACATTTGTGAACATTAAGAAGCCCCATTTCATGGAATGTCATCCTTGTTTTATAATTACTATATAATTGAACCTTGAGAAAAAGAGACTAAACATAAATTTCAATTCATATTTCAATAAGTGATAAAAACAAGTGATATAAGTTTGTGTTTTTATGGTGCTTTTGCAAACCTCTATGTATTATCCACCTCTTGATTTCAGCAACTTCTTTGTATCTAGCTTGAGCCACTATTTAAAATAGTCTTTTATAAGTTTAGTTATGAGGTCTGAAGTCACACAAAATAGTATATACATTAACATTTTCTAATATCTTATTTCATGTACAAGTAGTTTCCTATGTGCTATGGAATCAACTAATATCTATATATATATCAGTTTTTTGTCTATAAAAAGATTGATAATTTTTCTGTCAGCAAAAGTGATGAAATATATTTCAGCACAAAATAGCTGTTCTGGTTTTATATTATATTTGAACAGTGAATAATGTAGGTCTATGAACTGAAAAGGATAATAGCATCTTTGAATAGTTCAGAGGCTAAAAAAAGCAAATTTTAAAAATGAAAGCATGACAGAAAAGAATTAAGGTGACATGTGAAATATACTAACATTCTATTCCAAATCAGTCATTTAGGCTTACAAAGATAATGATGATGATTATGATGATAATAATTACATGCAGCTAAAATATCAATTTTAATTCATCCATTTTCCTTTACAAATAGAAAAATCATTTCTTTCTCTTCCAAATAGGAATATAACCATTTAAAAACAGGTCTTCTTGCCAGTCTCCTTCTAATAACCTCTTTCAAAATGAAAAACTGAATAGTCATTCTTTCAGTGTCAAAGTTTTCACTGGATGTTTTTGACTTCTATGGAAGGCTGGAAATACTATCTGCATGACATGATGTCCTTGGAACTACTGAAGTTAGGCTTATGATGCATCTGAATATGTATTCTAGATAAAGCCTGGCAAGATTTTTTCCATATCTATTAAGGTTCTAACCTACCATAATAACTTGTTCTTTTGAGGGGCACACACTATTCACTATGAATGGATAGAGGGTGAAAACATCTGAACTCTTGAAAGTCTATTTCAGACAAAACCCTGGCAGCTTGGGATCTTCTAGACTCTTTCAAAAACCCAACAACAAAGTACAGGCTGCTCCCAATCTGATTACGGGCACAAGATTTAGTATCTGAAACAAAAAAGTAATACATAAGAACTATTACAAATACTGAATCATATAAGGTTTAAAAAAAGGACTAATTAGGAGAATATCTCCTTTACCAATACAAGTGATAGGATAGACTTTCTGATGTCCAAAAAAATGCAAACAAAATTCAAATCATAGAAAATGAAGTGTTTTTTGAGGAAAAATATGTTCTCTTAAAGAGTTAATTTTTTAAGGGCACTTTTCCAAATCATGAAATAAAAATCTTGTTTTCATAGCTAAATTGGAAATTTTGGGAGAGAGTCCAAAATGGCGAGCTTTGTCTTGCTGTTTGTTATGGAAAGCAGACACACAAATGCCTGGCATGAAAGAAAACTTGTTTCTGTCAGATACATTCTGTTCAGGAAGAGTGCACCCGTGTGAAAATATGACCCCTATACTGCTGCCAAGTTTAGCAAAATCTAAGGTGATCTGTCGAGGAAGTGCTAAAAGCAGCTTTAACTTACACACCCAGTTTTTTAAAGCTTTCAAAAACAATCTCAAGGAGACACTTATAACATGCTCCATTGGTAATTCCCCTCTCTTTCTGACTTCCTTTGTCTCAATTTAGGCACTAGATAAATATGTTGTTCCTGAAAGAACTGGAAACATGATGTTTAACCTGTAACTTACATTTCTCATCATTCTGGTTTGCATGTCCTGCGCACTAATGTTTCATATTTGTTTATATCCCTTGTGAGTTTAAAATAAGTATCTTCTTCAACAAATTTGAGTTTGCAAGAATTCAGTTCATGTGATGTCTTTATGGCCTTTTGTTTATGGTTTCTCCTTAAAAAGTCCAAGTTAAAATATTGCATATGGGAGACATTGATGCTTTAGCTTTATGAACCACCTTAAACTCTTTTAATTTTGTGATGAAATGTATGGTAATATTCATAAAGGAGTTACACCAGTTTTAAAACTTTGAGGATTGTCAAGATGTTTTTTTGGTCATATTAATTTTATTTTTCAGGTTATAGTTAAACAAAATTTCCCTAATTTTCTCATTTCTTAAAAAACACAGACAATGTAAGCTTTAAAATGGAACTCAGCTGTACACTGACACAGAGGTTTCATCACACCAAAACTAGTTGTTATGTGGTTTAGATAAATGTGAGCTGACTATTGAGGGTAAGTTGACTACTGAGTGATCAGAGTTTTGGTACACCTATTATAATGGGTTGGGGAATATATTTATACTTAGTAGAAATCGCAAACTCATATGCTTAAAAGGGCCTGGCAATATAAATATAAATCAGTAATATAAATGAGTGAAGCTGTCTGGCATAAGATTAAATATCTTGAAACAGGAAGCAATTGATCTTACATTTTCTACTTTTGACTGAGAAACAGCTACAAAATTTTTTTTGTTTGTTAGTTTGTTTTCCTTTCAATTACCAAAGGAAAAACAACTGTGTAAGCAAAACAAGAAACAGCAACTGACAGTTGAATTCAAATGTGTCTATGTGCAAGATTTGGCTATGTGTTGTCAACTTGTGACTTCTGGTTTAGAGTGAAACATAAAAATTGCTATGTTATCCAGACACTGTGATATCAGGCACACAGCACCATCTGTGAAGTACTCTTGCCAGAAGTTTGAACTTGAATATAATCAAATCTCTAGAGCTAACTTTCACTTATAGAAATATGGAGGATAGAGGAACAAGTCAAGTGATACCTCAAGGAAGGAAACAGACAAATCCAGAATATGGGATAGTCCATAAGAACAAATTATGTAGTTTTTCCAACAAGTCAATGGTGGTTAAATAAAGGCAAAGAGAAAATACTCCTCTAGATTCAAAGAGGCCAAAGAGGCATATCAATAAAATGCATTTTATGGATCTTGTTTAAATCCTAATTCAAGAACACATTTTTAAAATAATCAGGACCATTTGTTTATGAACTAGATTTAGACATTACCAAAAATTATTGTTAATTTTTTAGGTATGATAGCAGCATTGTGGTTATATAAGAGAGTATCCATGACTTTTCGAAATGCATACAGAAGTATGTAGAGGTGAAATAACATGGTGTCTGGGATTTATCTTAAATACTTAGGAAATATGAGAAAGAGCAATAAAAAAGAGAGATGAAGCAATTGAGGCATATCTTGATAATGATTGAGTCTGATGATTGGTATGTGGGGCTCATTGTACTATTTCCTAGTTTTTTTTAATGTTTGAAAGTTTTCACTTAAAAAATAAAAACTACAGAGAATTTCACTTCCAGGTATGACAGATTAAGACCCTACCTGAAAAGTCTTCACCTCCACCCCTCTAAAGAAAGTAACTATAAAACTGATAGAGTTTGGACGTGTTGTCCCCCCAAAACTCATGTGGAAATCCAATCCCCAATGTGACAGTGTTGGAAGCCATTTGAGTCATGGGGGCGGATAGCTCATGAATGGATTAATGCTCTCCCTAGGTGGGGGGAGTAATGAGTGAGATCTTGCTCTATTAGTTCCCACAAGAGCTGGTTGTTTAAAAGACTCTGGCACCTCCTCCCTCTCTCTCTTTCTTGCTTCCTCTTGCCATGTGATCTACTTGTACCTGCCAGCTGCCTGCCACTTTCTGTCATGAGTAGAAGCAGCCTGAGGCCCATGCCAGATGCAGCTGTTTATTTAAGTCAGATAAACCTCTGTTCTTTATAAATTACCCAGTCTCAGATATTTCTGTTATGGCAACATAAATGGACTAATACAAAAATCTAGGCATAAAACTAAAATCAAGTAACTGAACATACTGGAGAGTAGACAGAAGTGTCTGCTGGGTTGGCAGTGCAGGTTCAGTTGGTAGAGGGAAGAGAAATAAATTTCTGCATGTGGTTGTCAGCCTGGGGCTAAGTGCAGTCCATACCTGGGTGGGATTCATGTAGTTAAAAAACATCCTGTCTTCGGACCTGTAAAACCAGAAAATTGAACCCCAAAACTGTGAATGCCAAAGAGAATGGGGGACTCCCACAATGGAAAGAACCAGAGAGCAGATCCCCAAACTCTGTCTACTCACATTTCTCAGTGACCTCTGAATCGGGCATGTGTGGAACAGACTAAAAGCATCTTACTCAAACATCATCACATTATAGGCCAGAGGTTGCAAACTGACAATTCACAGGTAATTCCTGCACGTAGACATATTTAAGTTCAATCTGAACTGATAATGGAGCTGCTGCCCAAGAGACAAAGTTTGAAGTTCAAGCCCAGTGCCCTCCCATCACCCACTAAAACAAGGAAACAACACTCATCAGAGGAAATAACAGAATCCAAAATTTCCGCAATTTAACATTCAAAATATCCAGAATATAGTACAAAATTACCAGGCATATAAAGAACTAAGAAAATGGAAAATTGCCTAAAAGTAAAAATATCAACTGAGTCTGACCCCAAGATGAGCCAGCTGTTGTAATTATTAAACAAGGATTTTTAACTGGCTATAATAATCATCTTCAATGAAGTAAACAAAATATCGTTTCAATAAGTAAAAACCTTGGCAGAAAAATAGGAAATCACAGCAGAGAAAGAGAAACAATAAAACAGAACTAAATGGATATTCTAAAATTAGAAAATACACTTTCCAAAATTAAAAGTTCAGAATACACTTAGTCAAATGAAGTGACAGAGAAACGAGTAAATGAACTTGAAGATAGATCAATTAAAATTATCTACTGTGAAGTACAGACATCAAAAAGATTGAAAAATAATGAAATAAGGAGCTGGCTAGTTAGCTCAATTGGTTAGAATGTGGTGCTTATAACACCAAGGTCAAGGGTTTGGATCCCCATACCAACCAGCTGCCCCCCCCCCAAAAAAAAGAAAGAAAGAAAGAAAAATAATGAACCAAGATTCAGGGACCTGTTAGTTGATATCAAATGATTTAACATATGTGTAAATGGAATACCAGAAAAATATGTGAAGAAATAATGGCTTAAAACTTTCCAAATTCAATGAAAGACAGAAATTTAAAGATTTGAGATGCTCAATGAATACCATGTAGAATAAACAAAAAGAAACTCATGCCAAGGAACATCACAATCAAGCTACTGAAAGTCAAAGATAAAGAGCAAATCTTGAAAGCAGCAAGAACAAGACAAAATAGGAAGGAGCAGGAGGAGGGTGGGGAAGGGAGATAATGACCCAATTAACACTTGACTTCATGAGAAATGAAGAGGGCCAGAAAAAAATGGAGCAAAAAAATTTAAGTGCTGAAACAAGAAAACTATTAACCCAAATTCTATATCCAGCAAAAGTATTATTTAAAAATAAAGGAGAGGGCCGGCCCTGTGGCGCACTTGGGAGAGTGCAGAGCTTGGGTGCACAGCGGCGCTCCCGCCATGGGTTCGGATCCTATATAGGGATGGCCAGTGCGCTCACTGGCTGAGCGCGGTGCGGGCAACACCACGCCAAGGGTTGCGATCCCCTTACCGGTCACAATAAATAAATAAATAAAGGAGAAATAAAGACATTTTCAGATAGAAGAAAACTAAGATAATTTTATTACTAGCTGGTCTGCATTATAAGAAATGCTAAAGGAAGTTTTTTCAGGTTGAAGGGAAATAATACCAAATGGGAACTCAGATCATTAGAAAACAATAAAGAGTATCAAAAATGGTAAATACTAGGGTAAATGCAGGGGCTATTTCTTTTTGCTCTTTTCTTCTTAATTGCTTTATAAACCACATAACTGTTTAATGCAAAAATGATAAAATTATCTTGTAGCAACTATAATGCATATAGATATAATACATACAACAACTATAGAAAAAAGAACATTATTAATTAGACTGTAGAAGTTAAGAATTAATAATCTAAAACACAGGAAAAACACTAAGAAATAAAATGCAAAGAATTATAACTAAACATTTATCAGGAAATAGTAATGCAATTTTAAAAATTCAAATAATCCAATAAAAAGCAAGAAAGGGGAAAAGAGGAACAAAAAACAGAGGATGCAATTTTTTTAAATTTTTATTGAATCATAATTGATTATACATATTTGGGGGGTTCAGCATTGACATATGTTGATCAAAACAATATTACTTGTGTATATATTGTTGCAAATTGTACTTATTCTTTATGTCCCTTGTCTAATCTCTCCCCATCCCCCTCTTCTTTCATCCTCCCACCTCTGATTTCTTCTCTCCTTCTGAAAGAGTAATGGTTACTGTGTTGATTTGTTACCTAGACAAACTGTCCAGTGCTCAGAGGTGTGTTCAGGTCCCCCAATATTATTGTAGAGCAGATGCTTCTTCTGTCTCTCTGGAATGGGCTTTGTGGAGAGAGACATCCTATCTTTTCTTTGGTCCCTGCTGTTGACTCTCCTTGTGTCAATGCACTCCAGTGGTTGGTGGACCATCTGCATGGTGGTTGTGGCATCTAGCTGCTTTTGCAGCAGCTATGGTTATTGTGATGTCTGTAGAGGGCCACTCACATGGAGGTGATGTTTTTGGCATGCTCCTTACCTAGTTGCTGGTGGCTCCCAGATCCATGCCTCAAGACCCTGGGCAGGCTCCATAGTAGTGGCAGTGTGCTTGGTTGTGGGAGGGGGTCCGATCCCTGACTTCATGCCTCAGGACCCTGGGCAGGCCCCATGGTGGTGGTGGTGTGCCTGGTTGTGGGAAGAGGATCCAGTGTCTGACTCCATTCCTAAGGACTCTGGGCGGGCCCTGTGACACTGGTAGTGTGCCTGGTTGTGGGTAGAGGGTACAGTCCCTGGCTCCATACCCCAGGACCCCAGGCAGGCCCTGTGGTGCTGGTGGTGTGCTTGGTTGTGAGTGGAGGTTCTGGTGTCCAGCTCCATGGTTGGGCCCCAAATGGTACTCTGTTTTTTCCTTTCAGTTCTGTGTTGGATTATTTGCTATTCCCATCACTTAAACTCTGCACTGGAACTAATTTGTTGTCCTTTGCTTACTTCCAAAGTGGGGGAATTTCCTGTGGGGACCAGTACTTGAGCTCTATGGTTGAGCTACTTACCGCTTTGAGCTGAGTCCCTGGGGAAGGTTTTTTGCACAGCACCAGTTTTAATGGTTGACTTTATAGGTACTTATGGGTTCAGTGAAATCCAATGCACCTGGGTTGTGTAGACACACTGGTCTGGGCGTAAGTCTTTTCCTTATACTGCATCTTGTGCAATAGAATATTCCTGACCAGTCTCCTCTGAGAGGTCCTGCACTGATTGGGAGGCAGATCAGCTGTCCTTGCTGTGCCCCAGCATTCTCCCGGTGGGCCCATCTCCCCAACTGCCTGTGCTCTAAACACTTCCCATGGGACAGGCTGTGCTCCGGTCCCTTATGATGATTCACTGGCCTCTGAGTGGCTCCTTTTTTTCAGTTGTTGTGGCTCCTTGGTCCTATGTGGGTCCACAGGAACCCTATTAGTGGTATTGCTGGCCTGTGGGCCACTGAGGCCCTCTTCTCCCCTGCTGTCTCCAAGCAACTTCATCTGAAGAGCACAGCTATAGCTTCTGCTGACTCCTGCTCCATGCACTCAGCAGCTCCATCCTGGAAATGGCCAGAGTGCTTTTTTCTTTCTCTCATCATGGCTTCTCCCACCTTCATCTACTCTGTAGGTCTCTCCTCCTCTTTTCCTGAGCCCTAGTGGCCCCAGCTTCGCTGTCATTATTTTTTAACAGTTGTAACTTAGTTGATTTGTGGGAGAGAGTGATGCTGGGTACTATCTATTCTGCCATCTTGACCAGAAGTTCTCCCACCCATGAGATTACTGATTTATTATAAAGGATATTACAAAGGATACAGATGAAGAGATGCACAGGGTGAGATATAGGAGAACATGCATGGAGTTTCCATGCTCTCCCTCAGGGCTCCACCCTTCTGGAACGTCCACAGTTTCAGCTATCCAGAAGCTCTGAGGATGCAAATTGAAAACAAAAAAATTGGTAGACTCAAACACATGTCAATAACATTACTTTAAAAATGACTGAATTATTCCCTGCCCCCTCCTTAGACCCGGAGGGAGGTACCAGGACCCACAGCCTGCCCCACCAAGGTGAGCCGAGGAGACACACATGGCACAAGTGACCCCTCCACCCTCCTTGGATGCAGAGGGAGACACCAGGATGTGCTGCGTGCCCCACCAAAGTGAGCTGAGGAGACACGCATGGCATGAGCAACCCTCACTCCCAGGACTCAGAGGGATGCACCAGGATCCATGGCCCACCCCACTGAGGTGAGCCAAGGAGACCAACTGGGGAGCTCATTCTATGGCCAAAGACTCTGGAACAGGACCCAAGGTGGTGTAATATAGCCACTACCACACCTACTGTCAAGTAAAGGCAATTCACCACCACAGTAGCAGCCACAGCCACTCCACAGGTAACCTACTGCTCACTTGACTACACTGATCTAAGAGTCACCAGTAAAGCCTGCAAATAGAGGAAGAAATCATTATCCTCATAGCCAATCTCAGTGTAATAGAAGAAACAAACCCTCTACCAAATGAATAAACACTAAGCTAAAAATACTAGAACTACAAATAATCCAGAAGTTATGACACCACCAAAGGATTACAGTAATACTCAAATTTAAGACTCCATGGAACAGGGAATCCTTGAAATGTCTGAAAAAGAATTCAGAGCAAAGATCTTAAGAAAACTCAAAGAAATAAAAGAAGACTGAATCAGAGAACACAATGAAACAAGAAAAAATATCCAGAATATGAAGGAGAAAATTTACAAATGGATTAATACCTTAAAAAAGAGTGCAGCAGAACTCCTAGAAATGAAACATTCACTCAAGAAAATAAAAAACAACAGAGAGCTTGAGCAACAGGGCAGAGCAAGCAGAAGAAAGAATTTCAGATCTTAAAGATGGTCTTTTCAAAATGACCCAGGCAGAAAAAAAAAAAAAAAAAAGGAAAAAAGAATTTAAAATAATAAGGAAAATCTAAGAGAAAGCAGACAACCTAAAGAACTCCAACATCTAAATTGTTGGTATTCTAGAAGGGGAGGAGAAAAGAAGAAGTATTGAAAACCTACTCAAGTAAATATTAACAGAAAACTTCCCAGGTGTAGGGAGAGATACAAACCTTCAGATGCAGGAAACTCAAAGGTCCCCAAAAATTTCAATCCAAAAATATACACCCCAAGACACATTATAGTTAAATTAGCAAAGCTCAAAGACAAAGGAAGAATTCTAAAAACAGCAACAGAAAAGTGACAAGTCACCTATAGGGGAGTTCCCATCAGATTAACAGCAGACTTCTCAACTGAAACTATCACTACATAATGATAAAAGGACTGATGCATCAAGAAGACATAACAATCATAAATATGTATGCACCCAATGTTGGAGCAGCCAGATTTATAAAACAAACTCTATTAGAACTAAAAAAGGAAATAGACACTAATACTATAATAGCAGGGGACCTGAACACCCCACTGTCTATATTGGACAGATCAACTAGGCAAATAATTAGCAGAGAAACACAAGATCTTAACAATACTCTAGACCAATTGGACTTGGCAGATATCTACAGAACATTCCATCCAACAACCTCAGAATATTCATTCTTCTCATCAGCACATGGATCATTCTCCAGGATAGATCACATGTTAGGTAACAATAGCTAAGAGTTGGAACCAGCCCAAATGTTCATCATTGAGAGTTGGAACCAGCCCAAATGTCCATCATTGGATGAGTGGATATGGAAAATGTGGTATATCTACACAATGGAATATGACTCTGCTATAAAAAAAAAAAATGAAATACTGCCATTTGCAACAACATGGATTGACCTAAAGAGAATTATATTAAGTGAAATGAGTCAGGCACAGAAAGAGAAATATCACATGTTCTCACTTATTTGTGGGAGCTAAAAATAAATAAACAAATACACAAATAAACAGGGAGAAAATAAACAAATACACAAATAAACAGGGAGAAAAGAAGAAGACACAACAATTACAATTCCTTGAAGTTGATATGACAAGCGAACAGATATGAGGTTTTTGGGAAGGAGAGTGGAGAGGGTGGAGGGAGAGAAGTTTTGGTAATGGGCCACAATAATCAACAACTTTGTATATTGACAAAATAAAATAAAATTAAAAATAAATAAATAAAGCCCCGTTTTTTTTTTAAAAAAGAATTCTTTATCCTGCAAGGCTCTTCTTCAAAAATGAGAGAGAAATATGTATTTACCTGACAAACAAAAGTTGTGGGAGTTCTCCACCACATGCCCAGCCCTACAAGAAACTCTCAAGGGAGTCCTTCATATGGAATCTAAATAATGACAACCACTGTCACAAATACACAAGAAAGAGCAAAACCCACAATTAAAACAAAAATGCCAGTGAGAAAGAGAAAGAAGCTAAATTATGCCACATTAAATTTCCAACTAACATTGAAGAAGGGAAATAAAAGGGGAAGTAATGATCAAATGATATTTGAATCATCTAAAAAAGAAGCAATTAAATGACAGGAATTAAACAATATTTGTCAATAACTACCCTAAATGTGAATGGATTAAACTCCCCATTCAAAGGACACAGACTGACTGATTGGATTAAAAAGGTAGACGCAAGGATATCCTGTCTTCAAGAGACCCACCTCACCTGTAGAAACACACAGACTAGGGCCGGCCTGGTGGTGCACTGCTACAGTGCGCCGCTTGGGAGCACAGCGGCGCTCCCGCCGAGGGTTCGGATCCCACATACAGACCGGCTGCTCACTGGCTGAGTGAGGTGCGGGCGCAACACCGAGGGGTGGGATCCCATTGCCGGTCCCGGTCCGGTACGGGCGTGACACTGAGGGTTGCGATCCGTTGCCAGTCACGAAAAAAGACAAAACGGAAAAAAAAAAGAAACACACAGACTAAAAGTGAAGGGATGGAAAAAGATATACCATGCAAATGGAAACCAAAAATGAGCAGGAGTAGCTATTCTTATATCAGAAAAAATAGACTTTAAACCAAAAAACATAAAGAGACAAAGAAGGCCACTACATAATGATAAAGGGATCTATCCAGGTAGAAGACATAACAATCATAAACATGTATGCATCCAATACCTGAGTACCCAGATACATAAAACAAATACTCTCAGACCTAAAGAAAGAAATAGGCCCTAATACGGTAATAGTGGATGATCTGAACACCCCTCTCTCAATGTGGGACAGATCTTCCAGGCAAGAAATCAACAAAGAGACACAGGATTTAGTCTATATCTTAGACCAACTGGGCCTGGCAGATATATACAGAACATTTCACCCAATAACTAAAGAATACAGGTTCTTCTCATAAGCTCATGGAACATTCTCCAGGATAGACCACATATTAGGACACAAATCTAGTCTCAGCAAATAAAAAAAAAAAATGAAATCATTCCAAGTAACTTTTCAGACCACAATTGACTAAAACTGGATATTAATAATAAGTAAAACTCTGGAAACTATACAAATACATGGTTTTTTGAGAGGATAAACAAAATAGACAAACCATTAGATAGGTTAAAAAAAAAAAAAAAAAAGAAAGAAAGAAAGAAAGAAAGAAAGAAAGAAAGAAAGAAAGAAAGAAAGAAGAAGAGAGAAGACCCAAATAACAAAAATCAGAAATGAAAAGGAAGACATTACAAGCAATACCACAGAAATATGAAGAATCATTAGAGACTATTAGAAACAACTCTATGCCAACAACTATGAAAACCTAGAAGATATGGATAAGTTTCTAGACACATACAAACTACCCAGACAGAGCCAAGAAGAGAGAGAAAACTTGACAGACAAATAACAAGTGACAAGATTGAATCGGTAATCAGCAATCTTCCAACAAAGAAAAGTCCAGGTCCAGATGGCTTTACAGCTGAATTCCGTCAAACTTTTAAAGAGGAGTTAACACCAATTCTCCTCAAACTATTCCAAAAAAATGAAACAGAAGCTATTCTCCCTAACTCATTTTATGAGACCAACATAATCTGATACCAAAACCAGATAAAGACACAACAACAAAAAAAGAAAATTACAGGCCAATATCCTTGCTGAACATAGATGCAAAAATCCTCAACAAAATATTAGCAATCAGAATACAGCAACACATTAAAAAAAATTATACACCATGGTCAAGTGGGATTCAACCCAGGGATGAAAGGATGGTTCAACATACGAAAGTCAATAAATGTAATGCATCACATCAAGAAACTCAAGGACAAAGACCATGTGATTATCTCAATAGATGCTGAAAAAGCATTTGACAAAATTCAACATCCCTTTATGATAAAGACTCTCAGCAAATTAGGTATAGAAGGAAAGTATCTCAACACAATAAAAGCCATCTATAACAAGCCCACCAACAGTATCATTCTAAATGGGGAAAGACTGAGGGCCTTCCCCTTAAGAACAGGAACGAGACAAGGATGCCCACTCTCACCACTACTAGTTAACATAGTACTGGAGGTACTAGCCAGAGAAATCAGGCAATAGAAAGAAATAAAGGGAATCCAGATTGGAAAAGATGAAGTCAAACTGCCTCTATTTGCAGATGACATGACACTATATAGAGAAAAACCTAAAGACTCTATCAAAAAACTCCTAGAGCTGGTTAATAATCACCCCTCAGGCTTACAGCTATCTAATATTGGACAAAGGCAACAAAAATCTACATTGAGGAAAAGACTGCCTCTTCAATGACCGGTGCTGGGAAAATTGGATATCCATATGCAGAGCAATGAAACTAGACATATACCTCTCACCAAATACTAAAATCAACTCAAAATTTTTTTTTTTTAGCTCCCACCAAGCAAACGGAAAGGACATTCTTGGGGGGGAGGGGAGAGAGGGAGGAGGGAGGGAGGTGTCGGTGACGGGCCATAATAATCATATACAGTGTATATTGACAAAATAAAAAAAATAAAATAAAATAAAATAAAAAAAAAAAAGATTTAAGTATAAGACCTGAAACTGTAAAATTACTAAGAGAAAATACAGGTGAAACATTTCAGGAACTAGGTCTCGGCTCAGACTTTATGAACATGAGCCTGAAAGCACAAGCAGCAAAAGAAAAAAATAAACAAATGGGACTATATCAAACTAAAAAGTTTCTGCACAGCAAAGGAAACAATCAACAGAGTGAAGCAACAACCTACAGAGTGGGAGAACATTTTTGCTAACTATGCATCTGACAAGGGATTAATACCCATAATATACAAGGAACTCAAGCAATTACATAGTAAAAAATCAAATAACCCAATTAAAAAATGGGCAAAGGAGCTGAACAGACATTTTCTTTTTTTTTTCTTTAATTTAATTTAATTTTTTCAATATACAATGTGGTTGATTACTGTGGCACATTACCAAAACCTCCCTCCCACCTCCCTCTCCCCCATCCCTCCCAACAACCTCCTATCTGTTCACTTGTCATAACAACTTCAAGGAATTTTGATTGTTGTGTCTTCTTCCCTCCCACACCAGTTTATTTGTGTATTTATTTATTTATTTTTAGCTCCCACCAATAAGTGAGAACATGTGATATTTCTCTTTCTGTGCCTGACTCATTTCACTTAATATAATTCTCTCTAGGTCCATCCACATTGTTGCAAATGGCAGTATTTCATTCTTTTTTATAGCAGAGTAGTATTCCACTGTGTAGATATACCACAGTTTCTGTATCCGCTCATCTGATGATGGACATTTGGTCTGGTTCTAACTCTTGGCTATTGTAAATAGTGCTGCAATGAACATTGGAGAACAGGTATACCTTCGACCTGATAATCT
>NW_007727716.1:327653-355758 GCF_000696425.1 Galeopterus variegatus | reverse complement strand
GCAGTGGGATAGCTATAGATATAGGGTCATATGGTAGATCTATCTGCAATTGTTTGAGGAACCTCCATACCATTTTCCATAGAGGCTGCACCATTTTGCAATCCCACCAACAATGTATGAGAGTTCCTTTATCCCCGCAACCTCTCCAGCATTTATTATTCAGAGTCTTTTGGATATTAGCCACGCTAACTGGGGTGAGATGATATCTCAGTGTGGTTTGGATTTGTATTTCCTGAATGCTGAGTGATGTTGAGCATTTTTTCATGTGTCTGTTGGCCATTCGTATATCTTCCTTTGAGAAATGCCTATTTAACTCTTTTGCCCATTTTTTAATTGGGTTACTTGTTTTTTGTTGTAAAGTTATTTCAGTTCCTTGTATATTCTGGATATTAATCCTTTGTGAGATGTATACTTTGCAAATATTTTCTCCCACTCTGTCGGTTCTTTTATCTCTGTTAATTGTTTCTTTTGCTGTGCAGAAGCTTTTTAGTTTCATATAATCCCATTTCTTTATTTTTCCTTTCGTTGCCCATGCTTTTGCGGTCGTATTCATGAAGTCTGTGACCAGTACTACTTCCTGAAGTGTTTCTCCTATGTTTCTTTAAGAAGTTTGATTGTTTCCGGGTGTATATTTAATTCTTTAATCCATTTTGAGTTGATTTTTGAACAGACATTTTTCAAAGGAAGACATACAAATGGCCAACAGGTTCATGAGAAAATACTCAACATCACTAGTCATCAGGGAAATGCAAATTAAAACTACATTGAGATACCACCTCACCCCAGTTCGACTGGCTATAATCAAAAAGATGGTGAATAACAAATGCTGGCAAGGGTGTGGAGAGAAGAGAATGCTCCTGCACCTTTGGTGGGACTGTAAATTAGTACAACCTCTATGGAAATCAGTGTGGAGGTTTCTCAAACAACTACAGATAGATCTTCCATATGATCCCACAATCCCACTTCTGGGTATATACCCAGAGGAATGGAAATCATCACATCGAAGGGATACCTGCATTCCCATGTTCATTGCAGCTCTGTTTACAATAGCCAAGATATGGAACCAACTTAAATGTCCATCAATGCACGATTGGATAAGGAAAATGTGGTATATATACACCATGGAATACTACTCTGCCATAAAATAGAATGAAATTCTCCCATTTGCAACAATATGGATGAGCTTGGAGAAACTTATGTTGAGTGAAGTAAGCAAAGCATAGAGGGATAAACACCACATGTACTCACTCATAAGTGGGAGCTAAGAGAGAAGGAAGGAAGGAAAGAAAGACCACAGTGGTGCATTGGACTTGCAGAGGGAGATTATATACCTTGGTATACAAAGTGGAGCTGGGGAGGAAGGGGGAGCAGGAGGGAGTTTGGGGATAATTGGGTGGGGGACACGGAGTACAAATGCAATTTGTGGTAATGGGTATGCTGCCAGTATGAATCTGGCCTTCACATTTTGAGCACGAGGGGTGATAATCAGCTCTGTATCTCATTAATATTCATAACCAATAAAAAATAAATAAAATAAATTTTTAAAAATGGCTGAGTTAAATACTCCAAGTAAAAAATAGAAATTGTCAAAATGGATAGAAAGAAAACAAGTCCCAACTATATGCCATCTAAGAGAGATGCATTTTAAAATAAAAAGATATAGGTTGAGGCTAAATGGATATCAGATTATATCCTTTACAAACAGTAAGCATGAGAAGACCAGAATGGTCTAGTAAAATAGATTTCAAGATGAAATATATTACATGAGATAAAGAAGGACATTTCATAGTGATAAAACGTCAGTTCATCAAAGAGATGTAGCAATAATAGATGTGTGTGTTTCATAAGAGAGCTTCAAAATATGTGAAACAATAATTGTCAAAATTAAATGGCAAAATATATAATTCCACAATCATAGTTGGGGAAGAATTTAATAGTTTGTATTAGCTATCTATTGCTGCTTAACAAATTACCTCAAAATTTACTGGCTTAAAACAACAAATTTGTTTCACTATGGGTAAGGAATCTGGGCACAGCTTAACTGGGTCCTCTGGCTCTGGGTCTCTCACAAGGCTGCACTCAATGTGTTGGTTGGGCCTGCAGACATCTCAACATTTCACTGTGAGAGGATCCACTTCTAAGCTCACTCTTGTGGCTGTTGACAGGCCTTAGAACCTCTCTGGTTATTGGCCATTAAGAACATTAGTTCCTTGCTACCTGCTCCTCTCTATAGGCTACTCACAATATGTTAGCTTTCTTCCTTAAGAGCAAGGGGCTGCGGAGTGGGTGGGGAGGGGAGAGAGAGAGAGAGAAAGAGAGAGAGAGAGAGAGGAGAGGGAGAGAGAGAGAGAGAGGGAGGGGGGAGAGAGAGAGAGAGAGAGAAAAGTGGTCAATGAACACTTATTATGCTGCTCCGTAAATAATTTCATTTGATCTTTCCGAATTTCTGTCTTTCCATATTGTAAATTCCTCAACAGAAGAAACCATGCCCTTTCTTTGTTACATCCTTCCCCTGTTCTACCCTCTAGTGTTAACTCCATGGTTCTATAGTGTCACAAAATTCACAGCAGACTTAACATATCTAGTGTTATTCATGGCCTCAGGAAAGGCATATTGGCATGTGCAAAGCCATCTGAATAGAACATCAGTTATGAAATAAAAGACCATAAACTGCACCTAGCTAACCATTCTGTAGTCAGTTCATGAAGTTTAGAATTTAAGATAGTGACAGGTTAACGATCTTAAAATATATTTCTAAGAATAATAATGGAAGTGGTACTTCAATTAATGGCTTTGGAAATTTTGACCTCTTGTCTCTGTACATTTGTGTTATGGGAGGGAATCAAGGGCACCTAACAATTAAAAAAAGGGATCGTGGATTCTCATCCAGCTCTATTCATTGGCAGTTGCAGGATGGAACTACAAGAACTACCTGAGTCTCAGTTGCTAAGGAGAATTGGAAATACAATCTCTGGAACAAACTCTCCCATTCCACTAATTGGTTCTGTATAACAGAGACTTAACCTGGGACTATGGATATTTGGGGCAAGTTAACTTTTTGTTGGGAGGTGAGTTATGTGCCGTTCTGTGCATTGCAGGAGGTTTAACAGCATCTACAGCCTCTGCCTACTAGACACCAGTAGTTCCCCTCCCCTCACTGCCCCACCAAGTGCGAGAACCAAAAATGTTTCCAGATATTGCCAAATGTCCACTGGGGTGGCAAAATCACCTCTCTTTTGAGAAGCATTTCCTTAGACAGTATATTTCAAACTGAGGGCCACACCCATCACTGGGTACTGAAACCAATTTATTGGGTAACAAACAGCTTTTCTGAATGAAATCAAATTTGATAGACAATATCAGTGCACTTAGACTATAATTAGAGTAGTCATATTTCATGAACTGTATATATAATGCATCATGTGTATACCGTGTTGCTATTTAAAAATCTATTTCTTACTGTGGGTTGCTGCGAAAAAGAATCTGGAAGCAACTGTTCTTAGAACCCAGCTGAGAGCTTTCAACCACAACAGCTGCTAGAAGGTCACAGACTTTATCCTAACTAATCTAATAGTTTATGATTACCAGTATGAACCTTCCCTCAAGCTGGAGGAAGTCCCACCATTCCCTCCCTAAATATGCTCAAGTCTTCCTCTCTTGATGTGTTTTCTCCTACAGTTCTGCCTGAACTCACATACTTACTAATACTACTCCTCTTTCAAGGTCTCCCAAAGTCCTCTATGATGTAATATCTGCCATTCCAGTACAAAATTATCCCTCCCTTCTCTGAACATTCTGCTTTTTGTCAATTCCATAGAAACCATACTAGGGAGGTTACTTTAAAAAATTAATAAAAGAAGGATTGGCTGTATGTGAGAGTCCATACGGGAGGCTAAGAATATTGTACACAAAGACTTTTGATGTTCTTGAGCAAATCCCTAAAAATGCAGAATATGGAAAATATACAGAACAGATTACAAATGAGATGCTGGGTATGGTTAAAGAGGAATCAGATGTAAAACAATAAGACCAACTTTTGGGGTGGTCAAATACAAGAGGTGATTCTTCGGGCTGGAAATGAACTAAGTCTGGAAAGAAAAATGATGCAATAGAAACCATGGAAGCCGTTAGTGGAAACGCTTCCTGCTAACCAGTGGAAATGGCCAATATAATCATCATTGAGTGAGTATGGTGGGTTGATAGAAAACTGATGTAATTAAGTGGTGTGTTGCATTAAAAATGTTAACATATTATTGACATCTTATAATCAAGAAAACTGATACAGAACATATTAAGGAGACCTTAAAATTAGTGATTATGGTAATAGGGTCATGTGAATCAGTTTTTGATTTGTAAAGTATTCACTTAGATTATTTCAAAGATGATATTGCTTTGAACAGAGAAGTGGAAAGATTTGAAAGCTAACTAGAAAAATTCCTAAAGATTTTCAGTGCAGAGGTCATAATTAAAAGGTGAAGTATCTTTAGTAGTATTTTCAATGCATCATTTAATTATTTTTTATTATCCTGAAAAAAAAGAGAAAAGGCACTTAATTATTATTCCCTAAACAAATTTATAGGTCACTGTTTGAAGTGAAGTAGTAAGAGTGAATATTTCCAAAGGTAATAAAATGGCAAAATGGTGATAAAATTTGAAATTGTGGTTAACCTTCTTGGCTGTGATCTTATGTACACACAGTAAAATTTGAATATATAATTACATACTGATTACCAAAAAAAATAGTAAAAGAGGTCACATATCTTAAACATTTTGTTGAAATATAAACAATACAAATGTACATTAACTTGCCAATCTTTTGACATACGGCCTAGGTTTTTTCTTTGAGTCATGTCTGCCAACTGAATTTCTGTACAGTCAGTTACTATTTCAATTTGTTTCTTTAAAATAAAGAACAAGCTTAAAGACCTTTGTAAATAAGTCTAAGTGCAAAATTCTTCAGATTATTTTTTTCCATTCTGTGGTAATTTCTCCCCAATTTGTCAGAAGTCTTTTAAAGCCATTAAACTTTACTCAGTCCTTCTAAAGTATTCAACTTAGTTTTCATAGAAGCAACTACTTTTTACACTTATGTTACATCAGTATGTATAATATTTAATCAAAGTACAACATTATAATAACAAGGACAATTGGAAACAAATACAACTAACTCTTGGAAAATACACAACTGGTAGAGCAGAGATATGTAGGTGTTCCAGAGTATCCTAGCTGTGAGCATTCAGTGTGGTGGACATCAATCAGTATGTAGAGAGAATAAATAGCATGAGAAGGACAAGTATTTATAGCAATCACCATCCTCTTCTTTTCTGGCTTCTTACCATTCCTACTATTGCCCCAAAGTAGAAACATGGCTAGAGAGAGAGAGCAGGGGAAGTGGTTGCTCATGCTTGAGATCTGTCCTGCAAAGTAGCACCTATCAACACTTTTAAACTGTATGTAGACCTAAAGATTGCTTAGACCAGTGCTTCTCAAGCCATCTGTTGTGAAGTAACTTTTAAAAGAATTTGCAATCAATTGCAGAGTGATACTTTATAAAATGCAATAAGAATTATGAGAAAAACGAAATGAAAAAAGACATAAAATACAAGCTCCAGGTTTTTTGTTTCTTTTAGCTTTACTGAGGTATAATTGACAAATAAAAATTGTACATATTTAAGATGTACAACTTGATGTTTTCATATATGTATATATTGTGAAATTATCATTGCAATCAAGGTAATGCACATATCCATCACCTCACTTAGTTACCACTTGGGGTTTTAGTTTTGTTTTTTTGTTTTCTTTTGTTTTCTTTTGTTTGTGAGAACACTCAAGATCTATCTTCATAGCAAATGTCAAGTATACAATACAGTATTGTTAACTACAGTCACCATGCTGTACATTAGATTTCCAGAACTTATCTATCCTGCATTACTGAAACTAGGAAATGAAATCAAAATCTCAAAGACATTATCTGCACTTTCATGTTCATTGCAGCATTATTCACAGTAGGCAAGATGTGGAAACAACCTAAATTTCAATTGATAGATGAATGGATAAAGAAAATGTGATATATATGGAAAATGGAATTAAAAGGTAATAAAACTTTTGAAAGTGCCCTTATGAACTTTTTAAAGTACCTTCCTATGAAAGTGGTCCCATAAGATTATAATGGAGCTGAAAAATTCCTATTGCCTAGTGATGTCGCAGCCATTTTTATGTCATAGTGTTTGTGGTGATGCTGATGTAAACAAACCTACTGCAAAATATGTTGAGAAGTGCCCAGCTTACCCACAGGGTGACCCTCTCAAAGACAGCTCAGACATTTAAGATAGAAAGGCAAGCATTTGACACATTGGGTCTGGCCCCAAGTGAAAGGGTTGTTGTTTACTTTGGAATTCTTGCACTTTTAAATGATTCCCACCCATTCCGACAACAAAATATTAGTTATAACAGTTAACTAACACTCACTGAGTGCTTGCTGAGTGCCAGGCACAATTCCTACCTGTAATTTAATTTTCATAACTTTGTGGGTGTGATGTTATTCTAATCCCCATTTAACAGATAAGAAAAGTGAGGCACAGAGAGACTTAGTAATGTAATTATAGGGCCCATGTTCATGCAACCAGTGGCAAGTGTAGGCAATGGGAAATTTCATTGCTGTTCCCTTTCATAATACACTTTTAAACAATGACAAAATTGCCTAATGACACATTCCTCAGAATGTACTCCTGTTGTTAAGCAATGCGTGGCTGTGTGTGTATATATGTGTACATGCATACATGTATGTTTGTATTTGTAAATATGTATACGTATGTATATGTATGTAGGTATATATATATATATATGCATATACATGTGTATATATGGAATATTATTCAACATTAAAAAAGAAGGAAATCCTGCCATTTGCAACAACATGGATGAACCTGAAGGACATTATGCTATGTGAAATAAGCCTGGCACAAAAAGACTAATACTGCATGATCTCACTTACATGTAGAATCTAAAATAATAGAACTCACACAAGCACAGAGTGGAATGGTGGTTGCCAGGAGCGGGGAAATGGGGGAAATAGGGAAATGTTGGTCAAGTTGCAGTTTTTTATTATAATTATTATCAACATACATAAAATTACTCTGTCAAATTGTTATAAAGGTTTCTAAATGTTTACTGTCAATTTCTATACTTATCCCAGACCAGGAAGTTAGGGGACTGGTACTAGTCAAAAGACCTCACTTTGAGTATGTTAGAATATACTCATAATGACAAGAACTTAGAGAAAGTAATATGAATTATGCAGTTGAAAAATAAGTAGTAAGACACTGAGAAGAGTGTGAGTGGGTATATTTTTTAATGTCCTCATTCACCCACTGACCAAAAAGCACAGTCTCTTGCCCATCCTCACATCCCTGTTGGAACCTGGCAAGTTCTGGCAAGGGAGGGAGATAGAGAGGTATCTTGGGTATAGCCCAGGGGCAATATTAATTAATGTTCATGTTAGGGCTTCCTTAAAATCCGACTCCTATCCTCATCTCTATTACCTACTTCAGAAATTGCTGATTCAATAGTTGCTTCTTTAAAATTGTCACTCTGTATAAAAGAAACCAGAAGAATTGACTGAACTAAGTCATGTTAAAAAGCTTTCTTCTTGAAATTAACATGTATTTACTCTTCTTATGAAAATGTAAATACTTTAAGTACCTTTAAGCTTCTTTCTTTCAACTGTGTTTTCTCCCAGAAGTTTTTCTTCTTTATAACGATATACAGAAGGGCTGCAGCACCCTCCACCTGGAAGCAGGCAAGAGATCACACCCAGGGTCCTAGGCAAGGAGCTGAGGAAGCCCCCTCTGCCCAGAAGCAGGCAAGTGAGCACACTGTAAACACCACTCCCATGCAGATGTCCTGTGACAGCCACCTCCCCAGCTACAACTGCCAAAAAAGCAGTTTGATTTCACAGCAGCAGCCGCGGCCACCATGCAGTCAGTCTGCCACACACCCAGCTGCACAAGAAGAATCACCAGTGGAGACTGGAAAAAGAAGAGGACATCTTTCTTCTCAAAGCCCACTCCAGAGTAATAGAAGAAGCAACTGCTCTACCAGATGACCAGACATCAACATAGAGATACTAGAAGTATGAAAATATGACACCACCAAAAGAATACAGTAATTCTCAAATACCAGACCCTATACAGCAGGAAACCCTTGAAATGACTGAAAAGGAATTCTGAGCAATAATCTTAAGGAAACTCACTGAGATATGAGAAGACTCAATTAGACAACACAATGAAACAACAAAAAAAATCCAGGATACGAAGGAGGAAGTTTACAAAGAGATTAATACTTTTTTTTAAAAAGAATGTAGCAGAACTCATGGAACTGAAAGATTCATTCAATGAAATAAAAACACAACTAGTAGCTTAAGCAGCAGGGTAGAAGAAGCAGATGAAAGAATTTCTGATCTTGAAGATAGTTTTTCTGAAATAACCAAGGCAGACAAAAAAAAGGAAAAAAGAATATTAAAAAATGAAGAACACTTATGAGAGATAGCAGACAATATTAAGCACACAAACATTCCAATCTTGGGTGTTCCAGAAGGGGAGGAAAAAGGAAAAGGCATGGAAAACCTATTCAATAAAATAACAGAAAACTTCCCAGTTATAGGGAGAGACACAGACCTTCAGATCCAGGAGGCTCAAAGATCCCCAAACAGATTCAACCCAAAAAGTTTCTCTCCAAGACACATTATATTCAAACTGGCAAAGCTCAAAGACAAAGAGAGAATCTGAAAAAAAGCAAGAGATAAGCGTCAAGTCACCTATAAGGGAGCCCCTATCAGACTAAGAGCAGACTTCTCAACAGAAACTCTACAGGCCAGAAGAAAATGGGATGATATGTTTAAAATAACAAGAAAAAACTGCCAACCAAGAATACTATACCTAGCAAGGCTATCCTTAAGAAATGAGGGGAAAAGAGTGTATTTACCAGACAAACAAAAGCTGCGGGAGTTCACCAGCACATGACCAGCCCTACAAAAAATCCTCAAAGAAGTCCTGAAACTGGAATCTGAAAAATGATAATCACTACCGTGAATACACAAGAAAGAACAAAACCCACTAGTAGAACAAAAAATGCAAACAAGAAAGAAACTAAATATTATACCACAAAAAGCCATAGTGACAATGTAATAATGCCCATACTTTATTTTAGATTTTAGTAATTTTGGCCTACCCTCTTTTTTCTTGGTCAGTCTAGACAAAGGTTTGCAAATTTTTTGGATCTTTTTATTAAATTTTTAATTTATTATTAGCATATTTATTCTTATGAAGTGATATTTCTTTATGTCCTTTACTCAACTTTTGGTTTTGTTGATTTTCTCTGTTGTTTTTTAATACCCTATTTCATGTATTTCTGTTGTACTCTTTGTTATTTCCTACTTATATTTGCTCTCAATTTAGTTTGCTCTACTTTTCCTATTTTCTTAAGGTAGAAGTTTACATTAGTGATTTGAGATTTTTCTTATTTTTGATATAGGTGTTTACAAGTATAAATTTTCCTCTAAGCACTGCATGAGCCCTGTATCCTATGAATTTTGATATGTTGTGCTTTGATCTTTATCTCGAAGTATTCTCCAATTTCCCTGTGACTTTCCTTTTTACACATTGTTTATTTAGGAGAGTATTGTTTAATTTCCACACATTTGTGAGTTTTCTAAATTTCCTTCCATTATTGTAGTCAGAGGACATATTTTCTATGATCTTAGTCTTTTTTTAAAAAAAAAAAAAGAAAAATTTAAATAAACAAAACAAAAATATTTCATGGAAAAAATTCCATTATCTTTCAATTCTATTTTTCCACAAACATTTTGAAGTGCCTTTGTGTTTCAATTCTGTTTTATTGATTTTTTTAATGCAATTTATGTTTCTAAACTTGGGTATTAATTTTTGTTCTTGATTTCTTTTTATTAAATAGACTTGATTTGCTTAAAAATTAATTTGCCTTTGAAAAATGTATTCATCTTCTTCTGTTGAAATTAATTTGATATTTGCATGCTTTTGGAAGACTTTAGAGAGCTATTTCAAACAATTGTAGAGATTAAAATTTACATATTTCATTCTATAAGTTTTACATCTCCAGTTTTTGTGAAAATTTGAAGCCCTATATTCTACAGGGTATTATGTTATTCATCTGTTATTCAGTTTATGTATTTTTATTTGAACAAATAAATTTGCACATTCTCATTAAAAAAAATAATAGAAAATAAAAACAAAAGTTAGGTTGTTTTTAAGACATGAGGATAATGCTGACTTTTAATTGTACTAATAAAGGTGTTCATAATAGTGGTATTTATTAAGGTATTAAATTAACTATCATCTCTTAGACAAAAAATAATAAGATACACAGAGAGTGAAGCCAATGAACTCTGTGTCTAGAAATGAGAGAACATTTATCTAAGAAGTAGTAAGTATCCACACTGTTTCTAAATTTGAACACATAAGGTATTGGAGAGAGCCAGATAAACAATAATTACATCCACCCTAAATACTTGCAGTAAACATTAAATATATAGTAAATGTCAACAGATATAAATAAATAAATTTCATAATTGCAGTATTCCACTATGCTCTAAGACTTGTAAAGATAATTACTAGAAATTTTCTTTGTTTTATAAACAATTTATGGGGCCGGCCCGGTGGCGCACTGCTACAGTGCGCCGCTTGAGAGTGCGGCGGCGTTCCCGCCGAGGGTTCGGATCCCACATACAGACCGGCCGCTCACTGGCTAAGCGAGGTGTGGGTGCAACACCAAGGGTTGCGATCCCGTTGCCGGTCCTGGTCCGGTACGGGCGCGACACTGAGGGTTGTGATCCTGTTGCCGGTCACAAAAAAAGACAAAAAAAAAAGGAAAACAATTTATGCTCTTTTTAAAATTTATTTATTTTTTATTGAAACATAGCTGATTGTACCTATCTGTGGGGAACAGAGTTGAATATCAGTACCTGTGTGCAATATGTGATGCTCAAATCAGGATAATTAGCATATTCAATGTGACTTTTTTTTCATGATCCTTTATCAACTCTCGCCTTATCCCTCCTAATTTATGCTTTTTGCTGCTAATAGGTAAATCACTCACATAACAATTATTTCTTTTCTTTAAAATTATGTAAGCTCCAAGAAGGCAATGACTATGTTTTTCTGGTTCACTGCTGTATCCCCAGCATCTGTCACAGTTCTTGACACATAGCAAGTGCTCCATAAATGAGTGTTGAATGAATAATACAACATAATTTTAATAGGATGGCTATAATTTTTGTATCTGGAATGTAAGTTCTTAAAAGATGGGATCTGTGGGTTTTGGGGTCTGTGAAGTATCTAACCTTATGCACATATCAGCATTCAGTATTCTTTATAGGCAGTGGTGTGCTCGGAAATATGTGTGGTGTAAATCTCCCCACAAGGTTGATTTCAAGCCACCAATTTGTCGTCACTGAACTTGGAACTGGGAAGCGATGTAGACATTGTCTCTTGGGAGCTGGTATGGACAGGCTCCAGTGCACCACTGCTCAGTTCCCACTTGCTCTGCCCTATCAGAGTTTAGACACTGAGACCTTGAAACTATAGATTGAATATCTCCCCTTCTGTAGGGAAAGTGAAAGTAAATGGTCAGGCTCCCTGGGGGGTGGGTGGGGGGTTGGAATCTTGCCTAGCATTTGATGTAAATAGGCACGTCTGCCCAGGTGTTCCTTGATTATTGTCTAATGAATTGCTCATGTGCATCCAGGTGTTCTTTGGTTGTCTGACTCCACCCAGGTGTTCCTGGGTTATCGGACTTAAGTATAAAGGATGAGTGGCTCTGATACACAGTGACCCTTCCCCTGGGATGCCCTGGGGGACCACCATGGCTGCTGCTGGAGGCTGCTGTCAGCTGCTGCTGCTGCTGAGGAAGCTGAGGACTGACCTTGCATTGGAATGAACCTGTCAACTCTGCCACTGGCTCCCGGGATCTTTCCCAATTACCAAGCTCATGACCTGCACCTGAGGGGTCTGTGACCCAGTCCTTACAATGGGTTTGAAGGGTCTGAGAGCCCTAGACCAACACCCTCCTAAAACAATGCTGACCAAGCCTGATATTTTACCAGGGGCTCTATTTCCAGATGGGAGTCTGTGATCTTGTTACTAAAATCTAGTAGCTCTCAAAGTGAAAACCCAAGAACAGCAGCATCAGCACTACCTGGGAACTTTGTAAAAAAAAAAAAAAAAAAAAAAAAAACTCCCAGGCAAATACTCAGTCCCCACCACAGATCTATACAATCAGGAATCTTGTCACCTCTCACAGAGTGATGGAGATGCAAAAGATTACTCAGAGCCCATGTATTCAGAGCAATGAGAAGCCCGAAGGGACTGCACCAAGGAAAAACTCCTTCAAGAGAGGAGAGCTCAGGCACAGCCCTGAGTCAGTTTTTGCTTCAGTTTTTATTGTAAAGACAAGAAAGTTACAGAAGAAAAACAGGTGGCTAATCAATCATAGTGAAAACATAAACAAACTGGCTATGTGACAATCTTCATTAAAGCAGGTGTAACTTAAAATAATTCAAGCAATTTACCATCAAAAGGAGTCATAAAGCTAAGCTATGTGACATACAAAAAGAAACAATGAGATAATCACCAAAGTGCATAACTCCCTCCAAAATTCAAAGAACCAGCTTAGGGTAAGATGTGGAACATCCCCCAAGCACTAACTAGCAGAATATTCTTTAAGATTTTAGCTCACATACTTTCCCAGCATCTAGGTTTAGCTGCACCAAGGGCAACTGCTCCCAGAGCAAACACTTCACTGTGCTTCAATTTTCTTATCTACATTACATCAAAGGCTTTAGTCCTGTGAAAGTTTTCTGGTCTTTCTTAATCTTAGCATTTCTATGTGTTTTCCTAAAGGGTTGGGCTTTGGCACCCTAAGCTAGAGTCTCTGGCCTCCTAAACTACAGGACTTTGGTCCTCTAATCTACAGGCTTTGGCCGTCTAAGCTACAGGATTTGGTCCTGTGAAATACATGTGTTTTATTTCTATCTCATTGATAACTTCTTAGTCAATATCCTCTACATTATCTTTGCTTTAACAAGTCCTCTATGTGATTCTGATGCATGCACATGCTGAGAACCCTTGCCCTAAAATCAAAATTAGGTCTGAGGCAATCTCCATAGGCACCAGCAATTTTTTTACCACCTGCAATCTTTTCCTCTAATATTCACATATAATTTCAGTCCATTTGACTTGGTTTCTACCCCTTTTACTGAAACTTTATTCCACTTTTCTGAAGGCCCTTGTAAGGAAAATGAAAACTGGTCAGGCTCCCTTAGCTGTTCATAATCTTGCTGAGCATGACCTAGTCTTTTTGGTATAAATATGTTAACTGTATACGTGTACCCAGGTGTTCCTTGGCTATTGTCTGATGTAATTGTGTACGTGTACTCAGGTGTTCCTTGGTTATCTGACTTAAGTAAAAAGGACAAACAGCTCTGATTCACAGTGCCCCTGGGACACTCTGGGAGGCCAGAAGGGTGGCTGCAGCTGCTGCTGCTGCTAGTTACCTGAGCTCGCATCTGAATAAGGCCTATCAACTTTATCCATGGCTCCCAGGATCTTTTCCAATAATTTCCTAGCTCATGACCTCATATACATATGAGGAGTGTTGGGAAAATGCAGGAAAATGGTCAGGGTCCCTCAGATATTCAGAATCTTGCTGAGCATTTGATGTAAGTAGGCATGTGTGCCCAGGGGTTCTTTGCTTATTATCAAATGTAATTGTGCATGTGCACTCAGGTGTCCTGGGTTATGGACTTAAGTATAAAGGATGAGTGGCTCTGATCCACAGTGCCTCTCACCCCTGGGATGTCCCCAGGGGGGGCATGGGGAGGCCGCTACTGCTGCTGGAGGCTGTTGCTGCCGGGGCCTCCAGGACCCTCTGTGAGACCACCGCCACCACCAGACCTGTAAGCTGCTGCTGCCATTGCTGAGGATTGAGCTCATGGAAGCCAATGGCTTCCAGCATCTTTCTCAATTACCTAGCATGGACCTGCATGTGAGGGGTCTGGTGACCCAGCCTGGCATGTGAGGGGTCTGGTGACCCAGTCTGTACAATGGGCTTGAAGGGTTTGTGAGCCCTAGCCCTGACAATACAAATGGAAACTTACTATAACTAAAATAACGAAACATTTTGGCTTTAGTTATGAAATGCCTAGCCATACAGTTAGCATAGCTATTGCCTCAACCCAACAACTGGCATAGTTGTGTAGCTTTACAAGGGGTCTGTGACCCAGCCTGCATATGAGGGTTCTGTGACCCATTCTGCACAGAATGGGTTAGAAGGGTCTGTGACCCAGCAACAGCCCTATTGTCTTGGCCTACAACCATAAACAGAAACTTGAGAATTAGAAACACATGCCAGCTGAGATGAAACCAGTTACCCATACCCAGGACAACAATGTTAGTCTTCCTAGCCAATTGCAAATCTTTCCCCAGTAGCCCTCCAGTAAGCTTTCTGCTTAGACCCCACAGATTTTGTTCTAGGCTCAAAGACCTGAAAAATTTAACTGACAAGCATAATATTATTTTTTTCCCTGTTCACCTTTTCTCACAAACACTATAAAAAGGTGATTTAGGCATGATTTTAGTTTTGAGAGCCTCTGAAAATGTAGGCTTCAAAAGTATGCCCTTAAGGCAGTTATAGAAAGATTAAAATATAAGAAGCCATCTCTCCAATGATGATTTTCTTAGTTGTCATGTTATTTAAGCACTAAATCCTAGGCCTTCTTCCTGAGAAAGCACTTCCCAGGGGCTTTTTCTTTCCTGTCTAGGTCAATGACAGGAGTATAGGATACACACTAACAGAATGTATGAAAATAGAGCACCGAGAAAAAGAGAAAATCACACATTTTAAATCACCAAAAACCAAAAGCAATAATGTAATTAGTAAAGGCCTTGAATTTTGAGATGTGAAAGAAAGTAACAAGATCTTAAAGAAATTAGGTTATATGTAACTTTAAAATGTCAATAGAAATAGAAAATATAACCCAATATATTTCCCCACTATCAAAATGCTGTAGTGAGCATCTCTTACTTTTGTTACTGAGGAATCATTTGCCACTCAGTTTGTGACAAAATGTACCATAATTTTTGGGGGGATAACTATCCCCTCTTCTACTCTCAGTTTATGTCCTTAGGGCAGAGCTGAGTCTATCCTAAACTGCAGGGGAGGACACTTACATCACTAGATCCTCACCATTCAGAACATCACATTTCCACAATGACTGCTTCAGAGATGGCCATATGACACAGTTGGAGCTAGTGAGACTTTTACTGGGTTGACTAGAAAAAAACATGATTTTCCCTATTAGATGCTTGCTACTTGAGGATCAAGAGGATTGAGCTGCAGCAGACATTTTGTCACTAGAAGGGGAGAGCCTAGAGTCACTGGAGGCCACCACAGTCTGAAAAAGAAGTGGACACAGCAGAAAGTAGAGCTAAAAAAGAGAGTGAAGTGGAGTTCTGGTGACATTGTTTAGACTATCCTCCTTGATATTCACTTGTGTAAGTCAATAAATTCTCCTTTAGACTTCAAGGAGTTTGATTTTGATTTTCTGTCTGATAGAAATGCATCATCATGAAGTCTGTGAGGAATAATAAGCTGTGACCTTACATCTTACCCCACTCACCATAATGTTCTGAAGGAAGAGTTCCAAAAAACTTCAAGGGCACTCAATAAAGTATGCAGAACAAAGTAAGATGCCTCCACAGAACACGCTGAACAAATAAGCTGACAGATTTAAAAGCTGGAAGAAACTGGGGGCACGTGAAAAACAACTCTTCTGAAGATAACAGTGGGTGGTCGAGGTTAGCGGACATCCTGTTCTCTTTCTTGAAGACTTTTGAAAGCTAAGCCATTTGGGAAGAAGTCAAACAATTTATAAGTTCTATTGGTAAATAATGGAAAGTATTTTTATGGATTTTTAAAACTTTATGTGGGAAACTTATTTTCACTTTTTGGAAATAACTTCTATACTTCAAATTTTCAAAAATAATAAATCAGAAAATGGATAAAATGGACATTTCCTGATGAGCTATTTGTTTCATTCTGTCAAAGAATTGATAGATATTTCAGTATAAGGAGTGTGTGTGTGTGTGTGTGTGTGTGTGTGTGTGTGTGTGTGTGTGTGTGTGAAATGAACTAATGACTTTAAAAATGAATCATAAACTCAAATACCACAGAGGTTTAGCAGATTACATAAATGAAGGAAGTGAGACAAACGGCCAGTGGAGACTCTGGTGAACTGGAAAGCAAATATACTACTCAGTTCATTTGCCACATAGAAACATGGATCCAGTGTTGCCATATCCTCTGAGTTTTAAAGAAAACTTCAATATCTGGTTTTTTTTACATGAAAGCCTCCAATTAAAAAATATTGGCAGTTGGGCCGGCCCGGTGGCACACTGGATAGTGCGCCGCTTGGGAGCACGGCGGCGCTCCTGCCCGAGGGTTCGGATCCCACATACGGACCGGTTCCCGCTCACTGGCTGAGCGAGGCGCGGGGGCAACGCCGAGGGTTGCGATCCCGTTGCCGGTCCCGGTCCTGTACGGGGGCGACACTGAGGGTTGCGATCCGTTGCCGGACACGGAAAAAAGACAAAAAAGACAAAAAATATATATATATATATATATATATTGGCAGCTACTCTTTTGTTATTGTTAGTGGTCGTGGTGTTTAAACAGTGTGAACCAAACAAAATAGGAACTAGGTTATTAGCGATAAATCTAAATTCTAGCATTTGTTCATGTAATAAATATTTATTGAGTTCTTACTATGTTCCAGACTAATCACTGAGGATAAAATCAGTCAACAAATAGTCAAAATATCTGCCTTCCTGGAGCTTACATTCTCAAGGCACAGAGTAGACAACACAATGTATAGTAATGCTTCTCATGTCCTTGTTCATAAAAATTGACAAATACAGAGCGTTTCAATGGAACAAATATGGAAATGTACATGTGTTTCCACACACATAATTTTTCATTTTCTCCAGTAAATGAATATTAATTCAAGTTATGTCTCAATGTTGTTATGTTATTGTGTAAAAGGAACAATTATTATGTTTTCTAATTTCCCACTGCTTTCTAGAGAGGGTGGATACTGAATTTAGGGACCCTTATTTGGTGAGTTCCTGAGTATGTGTATGTGAAATATTGTGAACTAATATGAGATATTTTATCTCTGCTGCCTCTCTTCCTTATATCCATTACCTCTTTCCACCAATTGAGTAACAGAGATAGCTTTCTAATGCCCCCCCTTTACTTGCAGAATGGCAATGTCTTAGAACAAAGAAGTCAATTGCGTTGCTGACTGGATTTTGCAGCATAGCAGACGTGAAAATCTAAAAGCCAAAGCATTTTGATTTATAAGAGCCAAGTATGGTTGATAAAGAAAAATTTTTTGGAATTCTGAAATTTATGTATGAAGCCAAAGCTGAGAACATAGTTTGTATCATGAACCATTGAGGTTTATTTTTTTGTTTTTTGTTCTTTTGGAGAGTGGGATGCAGAGCACAGGAGTCCACTGTCTACTTCTCAAGGCGTACTATCCTGAAAACTAAGTCTCACAGGGATGTACCGTGGCAGTAGATTAGTAATGGGGGTGGGAGGTATTTAGGAATATAGGCATCTGATAGCCTACATACCTCATACATACCTCAACATAGTGCATGGAAAGCAGCTAAGTGCCCCAGAGCCCCCAAGAAGGGGTCAAGAGAATGCAAATGGAACCACCTTTGAAAATAAAAGGAGAAGGAGGAAGTGATAAATTCAAATCCTGTGCTGATCACATTTAAAACTAGAGGTGACTGAGTTATATTAAACTGACTGGTTTAAATTTTCTGCCAGGTGGAAAAATGGGATTCATGAGTTAATTTGAGTTATAGTAAAATAAAAGTTCTGAAGCTTCATATCTGACTTTTGGGACAATGTTATTTACACCTGCTGTAGGAGTTTAGAAGAGCTGAGGCAGACTTCAACAGTGCTCCTTTAAAAAGGAGCAACATTTAAAGGTCCATGGGGAAAGATCTTGGATCAGAGAAGATCCATGTCAGCAAGACTGGAAACTAAAGAGGAAGACTGAAAGTGAGAAGGAAAAATGGAATGGAAGAACCAACACCCATCTTGTGCTTCCCTCCCCACATGCACACACATTAATGGTGCAACCAGGGAAATTTGGAAGGAGATATATGTAAACTGAGGAATTTAGTCATTAAATGCTATGCAATGCAATGTGATCCTCCCTGTGTTTCAACAAATGCTCAGTAAAACTCCAAACAAAACAGTAAACAAAAATGTCTGGTACAATTGGAATTGTTGTGAAAGCCAGTGAAAGAATCAAGTCTTGTGTCAAGGTTTGTGGGAGGCCAAAATATGGTCACACTGTACAAACAGGGTGTGTAGTCAATAAGTGAGCTTTAAAAAGTTAATTATATGTGATGGAGTTTAATATAGAAATTGTCTCAAATGACTTTGTACCTCTCTGAACCACAGCTCCCTAATCTGTAAAATGAAGACGAAGATATCTACCTTGTAAAGTTGCTCAAAGAATTAGAGATAATATATTTAAAGTACCTAGGATAGTGTCTGGCACAGCAACCCCTTAAAAGATAGTGGCAATTACAATATTATTATTAATGCATCTAATTGCATTTAGCTTTTAAAATCAATATGTATTTAAAATTAGACATTATTCTACCATTTAAAACTCTGCCCAACTTACATGATATAAAAAACCTAGTTTAAATCTGCCTTTATCAATGTCTTAATCGGCATTCTGTGTATACATTTTTAATGAACTATGAATTTACCTATTGATTACATCAAAGAAAAAATCATCTTTTTCACCCAACAATTATAAAGATATCAGAATATATATTTTATTACTTAAATAATCTTTATTGAGGATATAAGTTTAGACGAGTTTATTTAGCTACAGCCACACAGACCTCTTCCTTGTTCAAACATATCTAGACTTTTATGATTAAATCTTCTTGAAGATTTCTTTCAGCCCTCTGAGCAGAAGCAAGAGTTCCTTCCTTTGCATGTCCATGACATTTTGTTCATTGTTTTTAACGGCATTTATCATCTAATACCTGGAACTTGTGTGTCACTTCTTTCAAAGAATACATCCATTTCTTATTTATCTTTATTTGCTCTGCTAGTGTCTTGTATATAGTAGACCTACTCAGCATACATTTTATTTAACAATTTTCTATTAATTTCTCATTCACATACTCAAAGAAATGGTGCAAATAAACTGATATCAAGATTTTAAAAAAACAACTTTGCTTTATCCTAAACCTCAGAATATTAGTTTGAAAGCCTATAGCCCCAGTTAGTTACTAGAGAAACACAAAACAAAACCACAATGTGCTGCTATTTCACACCCAGTAGGATATCTAGAATTAGAAAGTGAGATAATAACAAGTGTTGCTGAAGATGTGGAAAAATCGGAACCCTCTTACACTACTGGTGAGAATGTAAAATGGTGCAGTTATTTTGAAAAAAAGTCTGAGCATTAAACACCGAGTTACCACATGACCTATCAATTCCGTTCCCAGGTATATACCTAAGAGAAATGAAAACATATGCCCACTCAAATACAAATGTTTATAGCAACATTATTCATAATAGCCAAAAGATAGAAACAACCCAAATGTCTATCAACTGATGAGTAGATAAACTGTGGCTGATGTATCTGTACAACATAATATTACTGACACACAAAAAGGAACAAAGTACTGGTACATGCTGTAACATGTATGAACCTTTAAAACATTAAGCTAAATGAAAGAAGCCAGTCTCTAAAGACCACGTATTGTATGATTCCATTCATACAAAATGACATGAACAGAGAAATCTATAGAGACAGAAAGTAGATTAGTCATTGCTAGAGGCTGGGAGTGAGGGATACTGAGAGGGGAAAGAGGGTGATAGCTAAAGGGTATGAGGTTTCTTTTTGGGGTGATGAAAATATTCTAAAATTGGCTGTGTTGATGGTTTCATAACTGTGAATATATTACAACCATTGAATTGTACACTTTAAATGAGTGAATTGTATGGTATGTCAACTATATCTCAATAAAGTTGATGAAACAAACAAACCCTGAGGATATTAGTTTGAAAGCCTGCAATTTGTACCAAACAACTGCTTCTTGTATAATACAAATGAAACAGTGTAGTAAACTATACTTAAATATCTAAAAATATGGCCCTAGTCACTTTGTTGGATTTATTATTCAATTTAACTTGTTTACTTGCTGTTACCTAAATTTTATTCTCTTACTTTTTTTTTTTAACTATATGGGTTACTCATCATCTCAGAAATCAGTGTCATTAAAATGTCTGTTGGTTAGCAATAGAAAATGGCATACTCTTATTACAGAAAGGAGTCAGAAGCTGGTACCACTGCTTATGGCTATGCAGGCTATGTGCTGCACAACTCCAGGGGGTGTCATTTACACGGACTTCAATGTGAATGGTGCCTCCTAGAACTGGGTAACACAGTAGCCTTGATCAATTCTTCTTTGGTGTCATTGCCATCCTCTAATTTATTTAGTGATGGAGTTTGGATGTGTTGTCCCCAGCAAAACTCATGTGGAAATTTGATCCCCAGTGTGGCAGTGTTGGAAACTGATTGAGTCATGTGGGTGGATCCTTCATGAAGGAAATAATGCTCTCCCTGGGGGAGGGGGAATTAATGAGTGAGTTCTTGCTCTATTAGTTCCCGTGAGAGCTGGTTGTTTAAAAGGCCCTGGCACCTCTCCTCTCTCTCTCTCTTGCTTCCTCTCACCATGTGATCTACCTGTACCCACTTGCTTCCTGCTGCTTTCTGCCATGAGTAGAAGCAGCCTAAGGCCTATGCCAGATGCAGCTGTCCCAGAATTGTAAGCCAAATAAACCTCTGTTCTTTATAAATTACCCAGTCTCAGGTATTTCTGTTATAGCAACACAAAACTGGCTAATACATTTAGGGTCAAGTTTGACTTCTCTCTTATCCTCACATCCACTCCCCAATATATTGATTGGCCTATTACTTCTACTGATGAGTCTCCCAAATCCATTCTTGCTGCCATTGCCTAGCTTTGTCATTCATTTTCCTTTTCTACATTATTGCACTAGCCTCCCAACTGATCTTTCTGCCTCTCATTTTCTCTATATATCTTTTATACCACCACCAGAATTTTCTTCTAAAGATACAATTATGCCTTTCCCTGTACAAAATCTCCCAATGCTTCCAGTTACCTAAAATGTCCCAAAATCCTTAGCCTGCCATTAAAAGCCTCTTAGGACCTCTGCAACCCACTTTACAAAACTCACATTTGACCAGTTCTTCCCCATGTTCCATACTACAGCCACACAGGTATATTCTGTTCCTCAAACCCATCAATGCATGTTGATGCCTCCACAACTTAGATCATGTTGTCACTCTTTTTATAATGCCCTTTCCATTCATTTCTATCTGCTTAGTTCTTTTTATTTATTTATTTTAATTGACACATTGTATTTGTACATGATTATGGGGTACAATCTGATGTTTTGATACATATATATGTTATATAATAATCAGTTAAGGGTAGTTAATGTATCTATCACCTCATGCATTTATTATTTTTTTTGTAGCAAAAACATCCAAAAGCCTTTCCTCTAGATATTATGTATTATGCAAAACTTAACTGTTAATTGCTGCTGTGCAATAGAACATTAGGAATTATTTCTCCTATCTAATCATGATTTTGTACTAATTGGCCAAATTCCCCCTGTTTTCCCTTCCCCTCCTCTCCTCCTCAGTCTCTGTTAACCACTGTTCTACTCTCTCTGTCGGTATAGTATCATTTTTTTTTCATTTACATATCAGTGAGATCATGTTGTCTTTGCCTTTCTGTGCCTGGCTTACTTTACTTAACATAATGACCTCCAAGTCCATCCCTGTTGCTGCAAATGACAGGATTTCATTCTTTTTCATGGCTGAATATTATTCTATTGTGTATATATACCACATTATTTTAATCCATTTATCTGTTGTTGGACACTTAGGTTGATTCTATATCTTGGCTATTGTAAATAGTTCTATAATAAACATGGGAGTCTAGCTAAGGGTTTGTCAATTTTGTTTATCTCTCAACAAACCATCTCTTCATTTCACTGATCTTTTCAATTATTTTTTGGTTTCGATTTCATTCATTTCTGCTCTGATCATCATTCTTTCTTTCCTTCTGCCAATTTTGGGTTTAGTTTGTTTTTGTTTTTCTAGTTCCTTTAGGTGCCTTATTAGGTTGTTTATTTATTAAAAGTCTATTTTCTTTTTTGACATAGGCATTTATTGCTATAGACTTTCCTCTTAGAACTTATTTTGCTGTATCCCATAGATTTTGATGATATGTTGTTTCTATTCTTGAATGTCTCAAGGAATTTTTAAATTTCCCTTTTAATTTATTTATTAATTCATTGGCTGTTTAATTTCCATGTATTTGTAAAGTTTCCAAAGTTTTTCTTGTTGTTGATTTCTGTTTTTATACCATTGTGGTCAGAAAAGATACTTGATATGATCTCCATCATATTAAATTTGTGTTGACGTGTTTTGTGACCTAACATATGATTTATCCTGGAGAATGTTCCATGTACAGTTGAGAAGAATGTGTATTCTGCAGCTGTTTGATGGAATGTTCTGTTAAGGTCCATTTGGGCTATGGTGCAGTTTAAGTCAGATGTTTCTTTATTTTCTTTCTTGATGATCTGTCCATTGTTGAAAGTGGGATGTTAAAAGTCTACTATTATTACGTCAGCCGGGTGCATTGTGGCCGTTGCCCGGGGGGAGGTGGTCGCGGCGCCCCGCACTCGGCGGTTGTTAGGGTGCCGCTCGCCGCTGGTCGTTACAGCGAGGAGCTGGTGGCGCTCAGGCTGCACCCGGGGTTGGTGAGCAGCCACCATGTCGATCTTCACCCCCACGAACCAGATCCGCCTCACCAATGTGGCGGTGGTACGCATGAAGCGCGCCGGGAAGCGCTTCGAAATCGCCTGCTACAAAAACAAGGTCGTCGGCTGGCGGAGTGGCGTGTGAGTGACCCTGGCCGGGGCCGGTAGCCTCCGGGCGGTCTTCCTCCAGTCAGGTCGAGTGGATGGGCCAAGCGGGGTCTTGTCGGGGAAGGAATTGGAAAACTTACTCCGGGTGTGAGCTGAGACGTTGCTGTCCTTCCCGAGCTTGACGCTTAAACCCAGGGTTCCTTTTTTGTTGGGTTGGTTCAGATTGGGTTGTTGGTTTGGGGGGTTGGTTGATTGGTATCATAAAAGCTACAGCCAAGAATCCCCGTAATTATGGTCCTTTTCCTAGAGTAATGATGAAGGCTAGGAGCCTAGTCTTCCATATACCATGGAGGTATAGTAAGAACGTCTGATGTCACGGGCCTCAGTTACCCAATAGTTTGCCCGAAGTGCGTAGTGTCCTCACTACTGCCATCTAGGGACCGGCATTCCGTGACAGCAGCCTTTCTCACCCCGTCTCACCCCACCCCCGTGTTTCATAAATACTCTGTGACGTTTTTCTCCAGTGAGTAGATGGGAATACAGATGCCGTTCTGAGTTTTGAGAATGATCCCTCCACACTAGGCGTCATCTTAGGAGTATTTGTTGTGTCTTACTATTTATGTCGTTGTCATCTTGTATTCAAATGTGAATGCATTTCCAAGTTTCAAGTGTATTCACATAGGACTTTCTCTCCTGCCCTTACAAGGGAAAAAGACCTTGATGAAGTTCTACAGACCCACTCAGTGTTTGTAAATGTTTCTAAAGGCCAGGTTGCAAAGAAGGAAGATCTCCTCAGTGCATTTGGAACAGATGACCAAACTGAAATCTGTAAGCAGGTGGGTTCTTCCAGCAGCAGCATAACTGACCCTAATATCCATCTGTAGTGTTAAGTACTTGTAGTATGTTAAACTGTAGAGTATCTTTTTTGTAGAGAACCAGCCAGCTGCCAAAAAAAAAAAGTTTTATACATTATAGTAGGATTATTGGGGTGTTATATCTGTATGACAAAAAGAGTATTTGCTGAAAAAGAAAACATATAATGTCTTATATCTACTTAAGAAAATTTGTGTGTAGGTGTAACTATCATGTCCCAATGTGAGGCTTGGATGGTGACTTCTTCATTATCTGAAATGTAGATATTATAATGACTGTGCAGGACTTAAAAGTTTCATTGAACATGCTGCCATAAGTTAGATTATTCTTGGTAAAAAATAAAGTCGTTTACTTCTAATTCTTAAAGTTTATAATATATTAATATAGCTAAAATTATATGTAATCAATAAAACCACTCTTATTTTTATTAAACTAAAAAAAAAGTCTACTATTATTGAATTGCAATCTATTTCTTGCTTTAGGTCTAATAATGTTTTCTTTATATATCTGGGTGCTCTGGTGTTGGGTGATATATATTAACAATTGCTATATCCTCTTGATGTATTGATCCCTTTTGCATTATATAATGACTTTTGTCTCTTTTATGGTTTTTGATTTAAAGTCTATTTTATCAGATGTAAATATGGCTACTCCTGCTTGGTTTTGATTTCCATTTGCATGGAATATCTTTCTTAAGATCTTCACTTTCAGTCTATGTTTGTGTTTAATAGTTGACTTTCTAGTAGGCAGCATATGGTTGGGTCTTGCTTTTTTTTAATCCATTCAGCCACTCTATGTCTTTTAATTGGAGAGTTTAACCCATTTACATTCAAGATTATTGCTGGTATGTGGGAATTAATTCCTGCCATTTTAAAAATTGTTTTCTAGCTGTTTTGTATATCCTTAGTTCCTTAATTCCTTTTTTTTCTCTTGTTGTTTACCTCTGTGAATTGGTTTTTTTGTGGTGCAAAGTTTTTTTTTCTTTCTCTTTATCATTTGTTTATCTGCTATAATTTCCTTTTATGTGGTCACTTTAAGGCTAACATTAAAGTCTTAGATTTATAATAGACTATTTTAAGCTGAGCGCAACTTAACTTTGGTTGCACGAAAATACTCCAGGTGCTCCTCCTGCCCCACACCAACTACATTTTTGTTGCCTTACTTTACATTTGTATCTATTGTATGTTCCTTAGCCACTAATTGTAGCCGTTATTGATTTTTGACCATTTGGACTTTAAATCTTACTAGAGGATTTAAGGATTTACATAACACCATTACTTCACTTTGGTGTTCTGAATTTGAATTATGCATTTACCTCTATAGGTGAGTATTATGCTTTTTTATGTTTCATGATAGTAATTATCATCTTTTCATTTCTTAAGTAGCACTCCCTTAAGCATTTCTTGTAACAGTGGTCTAGTAGTGATGAATTCTCTCAGATTTTGCTTGTCTGGGAAAGTCTTTATTTCTTGCTCATTTTGGAAGGATGCTTTGCTGGATAAAGTATTCTTGGATGACAGTGTATTTTTAAAATTCATTTCAAGACTTTAAATATATCATCCCATTCTCTCCTGGCCTGCAAGTTTTCTGCTGAGAAATCTGCTGATGGTCTGTCTAACAAGGATTTCCTTATATGTGACTCGACACTTTTCTTTTGTAGCTTTTAGAATTGTTTGTCTGAATTTGAATGTTCATATATTTCCCAATATTTGGGAAGTTTTCAGCTATTATTTTATTAAATAGGTTTTCTGTGCCTTTCTCAATCTCTTCAATCTCTGGACCACCTTTTTTTTTTTTTGACAATGGACCTAATTATTTATTAACACCCTATTCAACTCCAGACAACAAACTAGACTCTCCCTCACCCAGCTACCATTTTCTGCCCCTACATATTCTGGTGCTGTGCCAATTATCATTCATTTTGAGGTAGAAGAATAAGAACTGTCAATTCTTTGTGTTTTAAAGTTACAGCAGGACTTTACACACAATTTTGCTGGGGAGAATCCTTATATAGAGGAAATAATCATTCCCAATAGGTGTGTGCAATACATTGGTCATAGGAGTATGCTCACATTTTCTTTAAAGAGAATCTAAACTGTATTTTAACCTCTACATGTTGCTAATTTAGCATTTTCCACCAACTCAGTGGGGAGATGCTTTCACAGACTTTACAGTCTTTTGCTTCAGTCCTGCCTTTGTAGGATTCCTGAAAGATGAGGAGCCTATCGATTTTGCTTAATCATCCTTGCTTACAGGGCAGACATGATAGATTCTCACTGAACATTTTTTTCTTATATATATTTGTGGAGTACAGAATCAAATATCAATACATGTGTACAATATCAAGTGATCAAATCAGGATAATTAGTTTACTCACATTTACAAAATGTAACTACTCTTTGTGACTCTTAACTAGTTTCTTGCCAACCCCCCTCCCCCTTCCCGTTTCCTATTCCTAATAATCACAATTCTATTCTCTATTTTGTTTTTGAAATTTTAATATATTATTCTCCTTCCTTCCTTCCTTCCTTCCTTCCTTCCTTCCTTCCTTCCTTTCCTTCCTTCCTTTTCACTCCCACTTATGAGTAAGGAAATGTAGTTTTTCTCTTTCTGTGTCTGGCTTATTTCATTTAAAATAACTTTCTCTAAGTTCATCCATGTTGCTGCAAATGGCAGAATTTCATTCATTTTATGGCAGAGTAGTATTTCATTTGAGTATATATACCACATTTTCCTTATCCAGTAATCTATCAAAGGACATTTAGGTTGATTCCAACTTTTGACTATTGTAAGCAGAGCTGCAATAAACATGGGATTGCAGGTGTTCCTTCAACACGATGATTTTCATTCCTTTGGGTATACACCCAGCAATGAGATTGCTGAGTCATATGGCAGTTCTAACCATAGCTGTTTCAGAAAACTCCATACTGTTTTCCATAATAGCTGCACTACTCTATGGTCCCAACAACAGTGTAGGAGGATTCCCCCTTCTCCACATCCTCACCAGCATTTGTTATTCTCTGTCTTTATGACAAAAGCCATTCTAACTGGGATGAGATGATATCTCAGTGTGGTTTTGATTTGCATTTTTCTGATGCTGAGTGATATTGAGCATTTTTTCATGTGTCTGTAGCCATTTGTATATCTTCATATAAGAAATATCTGTTCGGCTCCTTTGCCCATTTTTTGATTAGGTTACTTATTTTTTACTGTTGAATTATTTGAGTTCTTTGTATATTCTGGATATTAATCCCTTGTCAGATGCATTGTTTGCAAATATTTTCTCTCATTCTGTAGGTTGTCTTTTAATTCTGTTAATTGTTTCTTTTGCTGTGCAGAAACTTTTTAGTTTGATTTAATCCCATTTGTTTGTTTTTTTCTTTTGTTGCCTGTGCTTTTTGGGTGATATTCATAAAGGCTTTGCCCAGTCCTATATCATGAAGTGTTTCCTCTATGCTGTCTGTTAGGAGTTTTATATTTTCAGGTCTTATATTTAAGTCATTAATACATGTTGAGTTGATTTTGGTATATGGTGAAAGGTAAGGGTCTAGTTTCTTTTTTCAACATATGGATGTCCAGTTTTCCTAGCACCATTTATTTCTTTTTCCTAATGCATGTTCTTGTTGCCTTTGTCAATTACCAGTTGGCTGTAAGTATGTGATTTGATTTCTGGGTTCTCTACTCTGTTACATTGGTCTGGGTGTCTGTTTTTATCCTAGTACCATGCTGTTTTGGTGTCTATAGCTTTATAGTATAGTTTGAAGTCAGGTGGTATTATGCTTCCAGCTTTTATTTTTTTTTTTTTTGCTCAGGATTACTAGGCTATTTGGGGTCTTTTGTTGTTCCATATGATGGTTTTTTTTGTTTTTTGTTTTGTCAATATACAATGTGGTTGATTATTATGACCCATCACTGAAACTTCCCTCCCTACTCCTTCTCCCTCCTCCCCCCAAGAATGTGGAAGAATGTGCTTGCTGTAACACCTTCAAATGAATAGAAATGCTACCGATTTTTGTGTGTTGATTTTGTATCCTGCTAGTGTGCTGAACTCGTTTATCACCTCCTAGAGTTTTTATGTAGAGGCTTTAGGCTGTTCGATATATAGGATCATGTCATCTGCAAACAG
>NW_007727716.1:326802-327516 GCF_000696425.1 Galeopterus variegatus | reverse complement strand
TTCTTAAAGGAAAAGCTTTCAGCTTTTCCACATTCAGGATGATATTGGCAGTGGGTTTATCGTATATGGCTTTAGTTATGTTGAGAAACTTTCCATCTATACCTAACTTATAGAGGGTCTTTGTCATGAATGATGGTATCTCAGTGTGGTTTTGATTTGCATTTCCCGCATGCTGAGTGATGTTGAGCATTTTTTCATATGTTTGTTGGCCATTTGTATATCTTCCTTAGAGAAATGTCTATTTAGCTCTTTTGCACATTTTTTAATTGAATTACTTGTTTTTTTCTTGTAAAGTTGTTTGAGTTCCTTGTACATTCTGGATATTAATCCTTTGTCGGTCGTATATTTTGCAAATATTTTCTCCCACTCTGTTGGTTGTCTTTTAGCTCTGTTTAATTGTTTCTTTTGCTGTGCAGAGCTTTTTAGTTTGATATAATCCCATTTGTTTATTTTTTCTTTGGTTGCCCATGCTTCTGGGGTTGTATTCATGAAGTCTGTGTCCAGTCCTATTTGCTGAAGTGTTTCTCCTGTGTTTCCTTTAATAAGTTTTATTGTTACAGGGTGTATATTTAAATCCTTGATCCATTTTGAGGTGATTTTAGTATATGGTGAGAGGTATGGATCTAGTTTCATTCTCCTGCAAATGGATATCAAGTTATCCCAGCACCATTTGCTGAAGAGGCAGTCCCTACCCCAGCAAATAGGCTTGATGCC
>NW_007727716.1:320896-322434 GCF_000696425.1 Galeopterus variegatus | reverse complement strand
TGACGCTTCTCTCTTGCAGCTTTTAAGATTCTCTCTTTGTCTTTGAGTCTTGCCAGTTTGATTATAACATGTCTTGGAGACAACCCTTTTGGGTTGAATATGTTTGCAGATCGTTGAGCTTCCTCGATCTGAAGATCTGTGATTTTTCCTATGCCTGGGAAGTTTTCAGCCACTATTTTATTGAATATGTTTTAAAAACATTCTCCTTTTTCCTCCCCTTCTGGAATACCCATGACTCGGGTATTTGAGCGCTTAAGGTTGTCTAATATCTCTCTCAGGTTTTCTTCAATGTCTTTGATCCTTTTTTCTTTATTCTTGTCTGCTTGTGTTATTTCAGACAGCCCGTCTTCAAGTTCAGAGGTTCTCTCTTCAACTTCCGTTAGCCTGGTGGTTAAACTCTCCATTGTGTTTTTTATTTCGCTGAATAACTTCTTCAGTTCAGCAAGTTCCGCTACCTTTTTTTTAGGACTTGAATAACTTCTTCAGTTCGGCAAGTTCCGCTACATTTTTTTTAGGACGTTGATTTCCTTGTACATTTCCTCTTTCAGGTCCTGTATACTTTTCTTCATTTCATCATGCTATCTAGCTGAGTTTTCTTTTATCTCATTCAATTTCTTTAGAACTATCACTCGAAATTCCTTGTCATTCATTTCAAGGGCTTCTTGTTCTATAGGATCTGGAGTTTGAGATTTATTAACCTTTGGTGGTGCACTTTCTAGGTTTCTTGTATTTCTGGTACCTTTTTTTTTATGTTTATTCATTTTGGCAGGGGGTTTCACAGTGCCCAGGTTTGACCCTATTGGCTCTGTTGGCCTCTAGTGACTTGTGTGTGTGGTTGCCTCGAGTCTCGGGCCTCTCCAGGGAGGCTCCTCTCTGGTCAGTCTGGACTCTGCTGGGTTGCTGGATCCCGCTGTGGTGACCCCACACGTTGTGTGTTTTCTGCCGAGTCTGCACACTAGGTGGGGCTGTTGGATCTTACGGGCAGCCCGCAAGGTGTGTTTTTTTTCCTGCTGAGTCTCTGCCTCCGTAACTGGACACCTCCCCTCTCTGAGCTGGGGTGTGTCTACTGCAACCCCGTCTGTCAGCCATGTCCTCAAGCACCTGCTCAGCTTGGCCCTGCCCAGGAATACTTTCAGGTTTCTCCCGGATGCAGTCTACCCGTCGCTCTGGGTGGCTTTGTAGCACTGAGTGGGGGTTTCTTAGTGTGAGCTCCTCGGAGGAGGAGCCCACAGCACACAGTTCCTCTTTGAATCCCCCCGGCGTGGATTGACTCCCGCGCTTACCCGAATTCAGCTCTCTGGCAGGCTCAAGTAAGCCCGGGAGCGTTCCAACCACACTTTTCCTAACCAAAAATTGGCTAGGCGTTTTTCTGAACTGGTGGCCGCAGAGGTGGTATCTGCCTCCCGGCAACAGGAGGTTTACTTGGGGCGAAGCCCCAGGTGCAGTGGAGTAACAATTGGCCCGGACCGCTTTTCCATGTCTCCCGACGCTGACCAGGGGCTCCCCACATCACCAGCCCCACCATAGAACCGTGGAGG
>NW_007727716.1:317986-320284 GCF_000696425.1 Galeopterus variegatus | reverse complement strand
CGGGGGTCTGCCTCGTAAGCAGGGCTGGGCTGTGGGTCACTCACAGAGCTGGACAGTCCGGTGGCTCTCTCTCCATTTCCGCGTTGGCGTGGACCCTGTCTTTGGTCTCTGGTCTCTGCCGCCTGGGGCTGCTTACTCGGTCGGCGGCGCGGCTCAGGCGCTCTCAGGAATCTTCTTTTGTGTCAGCCCTAAACGTCGAGTCTGTAGTTGCTTTTTTTATAGTTGTAGTTTAGTTGTTGAAAGACTTATTCATTTTTTGTTGCTCTTGGAAATGCAGATAGCACTCTGGCAGCTCAGTGCACGCTTCTCAGGCTCACGCTGTTTTCTGGCACCCTCTCTCCATACCCGTCGCCATCTTGCAGCCCCCATATGAATGTTTGAATTGCTTTTTCTATTTCTGTCAAGAACACCATTGGTATTTTGACAGGAATTGCCTTGAACCTGTAGATTGCTTTGGGTAGAATGGACATTTTCAGAATGTTAATTCTTCCAATCTAAAAGCATGGAATGTCTTTCCAACTTTTTGTGTCCTCTTTAATTTCTTTCAGCAGTGATTTGTAGTTATTATTGTAGAAATTTTTCATCTCATTGGTTAAATCGATTGGGAGGTATTTCATTTTTTTTTTTTTGGAGACTATTTTAAATGGGCTAGCTTTCTTGATTTCTTTTTCTGCTTTCTTATCAGGGTATAAAAACCCTACTGATTTTTGTGTGTTGATTTTGTATCCTGCAACTTTACTGAACTTGTTTACCAGCTAGAAGAGTTTTTGGTAGAGCCTTTAGGTATTCTATATATAGGCTCATGTTATCTGCAAACAGGGACAGGTTGACTTCATCTTTTCCAATCTGGATTCCCTTTATTTCTTTCTCTTGACTGATTATTCTGGCTAGTACTTCCAATTCTATGTTAAATTGGAGTGGTGATAGTTGGCATCCTTGTCTTGGGTCCAAGAAGAAATTAAATGGGAAATCAAAAAATTTCTTGACACTAATGAAAATAAAGACACATCCTACCAAAACCTGTAGGATACAGCAAAACCAGTACTAAGAGGGAAGTTATTGCAATAAATACACCAAAAGAATAGAAAGTTTTCAAATAAACAACCTAATGCTACACCTCAAAGACATAGAAAAACAAGAACAATCTAATCCCAAAATTAGTAACAGAAAGAAATAATTAAGATCAGAGCAGAACTAAATGCAACAGAGACCCCCCAAAATGATACAAAAGATCAGTGAAAAGAAATGTTGGTTATTTAAGAAGATAAACAAAATAGACAAACTAGTAGCAAGGCTAACTAAAAAAAAAAAAAAAAAAGACAGAAGACCCAAATAACAAAACTCAGAAATGTACGAGAAGACATTACAACTGACAACACAGAAATACAGAGAATCATTAGAGACTGTTACAAACAAATACATGCCAACAAATTTGAAAACCTGGAGGAAATAGATAAATTTCTGGACACAAACAAATTAGCACAACTGAACCAAGAAGACATAGAAAACTTGAACAGACCAATAACTGTTGCTTTGCCTCCCACAGATTTGTCATGAGCATTGTCAATTTGTCTAGTTATAGCATCTTGAAGACAACTAATAAAATCTATATAAGGCTCAGTGGGTCCCTGTCTAACAGTAGCAAAAGATTTAGTGGGAGCATTCCAGGGACTATGCCATGGCTCTAAATGTCCGATATGTAACTGTTGTTTAACCAGTAAGGTAGCTTGATTTAATTTCTCCCCTTTAAGAGGACACTGTTCCACCCAAACTAGAGGACCAAGGGTCCATTGTAATTTGAATGGTGGAAGTGTGGCCGTGGCCATCATGACAAATTTTGAAGGAGATGTCCCAATATAAATACCCCACGGAGCAGGGAAGACTTGGAACCATAGGGTTTGAGGTAGATCTGGAACAAAAGGCATAATAGAGGCAGTTTGTCCTTGGGGGCCAGTACACAACGAAGGATTTTCACTTTTTTTTTTAATTTGTTTTATTATTATTTTTATTTTGTCAATATACAATGTAGTTAGTTATTGTGTCCCATCACCAAAACCTCCCTCCCTCCTCCCTCTCCTCCCTCCCACCCAAGTGTGTCCCCTCCATTTGCTTGTTGTAAGAACTTAAAAAAAAAATAACTGTGGTTGTTACATCTTCCTCTCCCCCCCCCCGGTTTTTTTGGGGGTTTTTTTTGTTGTTGTTTTTGTTGTTTGTTTGTTTTTTTTGTGTGTGTGAGAGTGTGTGTGTATATGTATGTGTGTGAATTGATTCATTCACCTTTAGCTCCCTCCAATAAGT
>NW_007727716.1:279444-313944 GCF_000696425.1 Galeopterus variegatus | reverse complement strand
TTTCTCAGGCTGCTCGCTCTAACCCGCAGCAGGGCTTGGGCGCTCTCAGGAGTCTTCTTTTGTGTCAGCCCTAAAACCTCGAGTCTGTTGTTGCTTGTTTGTCATTGTAGGTTCATTGTTGAAAGATTTATTCGTTTTTTGTTGCTCTTGGAAATGCAAGTAGTACTCTGGTATCACAGCGCACACTTCTCAGGGTCGCGCTGTCTCCTGGCACAGCCGCTCCAGACCCATCGCCATTTTTGTGATTGGAAGGTTTTCTATCTGAGATCTGGTCTATTTTAAGATGCCTGAAGGTAAGCTGGCTTTTCCTTCTCCTGAGGAATTGGAACAGGTTGAACTGGAACACTTGAGCCAGAGGGCATTTGAGGGACACCAGGATCTCCTGAAATTAATTCCTTCCAGTCGGGCTATGTTCTGGGCCCTGAAGACAGAGATATATCAAATCCAGTCAATGTCCTCAGGAGCTCACAGCTCAAATTTCTCAGCAAGAAAAAACCCTTTCTTCAAAGATAAACGCCGCCAACCAGCGCTCTCCCATCTACACCTGGCCAGGATTTTTACTTTGATAAGGGATTTTGAACCTACCTAATCCAGTAAATGTAACTGGTGAAGAAGTTACTTTCCATAATGGAGCCCAATCCTTTTTAGCAATTATGGTAAGATTAGCCCCCGAATCTATAATTAGTTTTTGTTCAACAGATAATGTCAACAGTGGCTGAGTGTTATCTAATCTTTGTATCAAAAATGCATCAGGGGAAGCAAGAGGTTGAAGTTTAGATTTTGTTGCAGGAATTTTGTCCCAAGTCTTTATGGCTGCTCTAGTTGTTTGATCGAGTAACATGTCCATGCTAATTTAAACCTCATTTCATAAATTTTCGAGTGAAATAGCATGTGAGGCTTCCCAATATTCTTGTAGCCATATAGTATACTGAGCAGGAGTTAAAACAGTTTGTCCAAGTGTTTTCCAATGCCAAGGGGGTTATATTATACCCATTAGCAATTGATTCTAAGTATACTTAGTAAAAGTATTATGTAAGCCATTTTCTGTGATGCTCTTTTTAAATCTTTCAAACAAGGAGAATGGAAGGTTTTCATGTCTCGACTGAGTCCCAGTTCTTACAACGGGAAAGACATCGTGAGCACCAACTCCCATGTTATGTCCTTCTTTAAGACAGGACTCCATCAAGGGAACAAATGAATTATTTGCCTCCAAAGGTGGAGGTGGGGGGAGAGGAGGAGGAGAAGGAGGCGAGGATTGTTTTTCATCCTCTTTAATGGCATAAACACATTTTTTCCTTTTGTTAAGGTTCTGAATAATTTTTAAAGCAATTAGACAAAATTTCCAAACCACTATAATCAATAATTATTTAGTTAGATGACAGTTAGTTACTTTATAACCTACTGCCTTAAGGAAACATAGAAGGACTGTACTATGTTGAACTTCCCTCTTAAATAGTAAACTACCCATAATCACAAGAATAGATAGAGAGTTGAGAGAGTAAGAAAGCAAAACTTCTGGACAAAGCTCTAGCTAAACACTGCAGCAGGTGAGCAATTGCTTCATCAAAAGGCACCCCTATGATCCCTGTTACCAGGGTAAGTCCCCCTTACTGGGATTTCCTTCTTGATGGGATGAGTAGTCCTCTTCCTTTTTCCAGGCATCTTTTTTCTCTCCCCCCATTTTGTCAGGGCCTCCCTTTTGTTGGGATGAGTGGCAGATGTCCTCTTTCTTTTACCCCTTTTGTCAGGACCTCCCTTTTGTCAGGATGAGTGGTGGATGTACTCTTTCTTTTCCTATCCAAGGCTTGGCAGGTCAGTCTCTAATCTGTGGACCCAGGATTTATCACATTGGGGCCATCATTTGTAAGATAAAGAATTGTGAAACAGCAAGGTTCTTGGCTCAAAGACAGACAAGTTACTAGCTGATATGTAAAAATACTGGGAAATTGCTGTAAGAAGAGAATGTTTGCTGAAATCAAGCTTTTGTTAGTGGATCAACTTAATTGCATGGTACCAGCTTCTATTATTAAACTTGTTAAACAATACTTAGCAAATAACCCCCTCCCATGTTCTCTTCTTGTAACTTACTGGTCTGAAGAATAAATGTGAGAAGAGAACCCCAATTCATGGTTAATTTCCCAAATGGAAGGAATGCCTCGCTCTTGAGGGTTCTGGGAGATTAACCCCTTTTTGAGGCTTCTCACTTCTCAGAAGAGATGGGTTTTGAGTAATCTTTGGTGGCACCATCACTGAGAGAAAAAGGGATGACATATTCATGGGAGGCAAAGCAACAAATGGTGACCCTGATGTGATGCTGATGCAGCCACTCTTACATGATGACATAATCAGTCCTCACCTGTAGCAAATTAAAAGAACTTGCTATGTTAATGATACCAAATTTGCTTTAAATGCTTTCATCTTAACTGTGAAACCTGATCTATAGCTTTTACTTTTTCTTTCAAATAAATAAAATGGGGGGAGATGTAGAGTATGCATAAAGCAGATGTACTTCACTGGGCCTGGTTTTCCAAAGCCTTGCAGTTTCAAATATTGGCCTTGCAAAGGACAGGAAATTTTCCCCAGGCTATATAGTCCCTGTTGTAAGATAAAGAATTGTAACACAGCAAGGTTGCTGGCTCAAAGACAGACAGGTTACTGATTGATATGTAAAGATACTGGGAAATTGCTGTAAGAAGAGAATGTTTGCTAAAATCAAGCTTTTGTTGGTGGATCAACTTAACTTCTTGAAAATTGCATTATGGAATGTCTATTGTTAAACTTTTAAATTGTACTTAGAAAAAACCCCACCTATGTTCTCTTCCTGTAACTTCCTGGTCTGGAGAATAAATGTGGGAAGAGAACCCAAATTCATGGTTAATTTCTCAAATTGAAGGAATGCCTCACTCTTGAGGGTTCTGGGAGCTTAACCCCTTTTTGAGGTTTCTCACTGTTCAGAAGAGATGGGCTTTGAGTAATCTTTGGTGGCTCCATCACCCAGGGGAAAAGGGGTGACAAATCAGTGGGAGGCAAAACAACAAATAACAAACAAGGAAATTGAAGCAGAAATCAGCAATCTCCCAACAATGAAAAGTCCAAGACCAGATGGCTTTACTGCTGACCTCTACCAAATATTTAAAGAGGAATTAATACCAATTCACTTCAAACTATTCCAAAAAATAGAAACAGAATCCATTATCCCAAACTCTTTCTATGAGGCCAGCATCACCACGATACCAAAACCTGACAAAATTTGAAAGAGACCCTTCTCGTAAACTCATTCTATGAAGTCAGCTTCACTAAGATACCAAAACCAGACAAAGATACAATAAAAAAGAAAACTACAGTCCAATATCTTTGATGAACATAGACACAAAAATCCTCAACCAAATATTAGCAATCAGAATACAGCAACACATCAAAAAAATTATGCACCACGATCAAGTGGAATTCATACCAGAGATGCAGTGATGGTTCATCATATGCAAGTTAATAAACATGATACATCACATCGACCAAATCAAGGACAAAAAAACATGATTATCTCAACAGATGCAGAAAATTCATTAGACAAAATTCAACATCACTTCATGGTGAAGACTCTGAGCAAATTAGGTATAGGTGGAACACCTATTATTCAAACCATTTGTTCACTTAATGGTGTTCTATAAGTCTCATAGGATTTCTTTATTCTTTTTAATTCCTATTTCTTTTTTTACCTCTGACTGGGCAATTTCAAAAGATCTGCCTTCAAGTTCAGAAATTGTCTCTTCTGCTTGATTTAGTTTGTTGCTGAAGTGCTCAATTTTATTTTTTATTTCATTCATTAAATTATTCATCTCTAAAATTTGTTTGTTTTTTTATGATATCTATATCTTTGTTAAATTTCTCATTCAGATCATGAATTGTTTTCCTGATTTCATTGAATTGTTTGTCTATGTTTTGTGGTACCTCATTGAGTTTCCTTAAGATCATTATTTAAAATTCCCTTACAGCCATTTCATAACTGTTCTTTTCTTTGATGTCTATTACTGGAGACTTACTGTGTTCTTTTTGGGGTGGCATGTTTCCTCACATTTAGTGTTTCTGTGTCTCTTCATTGATATCTGTACATTTAGTGGAGTAGTTGATTTTCCCAATTTTGTGGAGTAGATTACATAGAAATAACTTTTTCCTGTATATGGATCCTAAGGTGTCTGCTAGATATGTTACATTGGCTTTGGTTTTGGGTAGACTCAGTAGAATAGTCTCTGTGAAGTTTCTTTGGTTGTAATCCTCTTCAGTGATGTTTTCAAATGCCTCAGTGGCATAGACTGTGGGAGTTTGTGCCAACACTGGCTCTATTATGCTGCATTGGAGACTTTGGGCTGCTTGTTAGGCTAGGCATGTGTGGGCAAAGAGGGCCAAGCAGCTGTTTGGTGGTCTCTCTGAGACAAAATCACTGTGCAACTGGCTATCAGGCCAGGTATAGGCACACAGCTCTGAGGTTGTCTGTCACAGGATGTGGTATGCTGCCTTACCAGCTTTTGGGCTGGATACAGGTGTGCCTAGCTGCAGGATATGGGGGTCATATTGGCTCTGTGAAGGGCTGTAAGAAGAGTGGATGCCACTGTCTGGCCAGGAGCTGGTGTGCCTGGGCACAATTGGGCCAGGAGGCTCTATGGGGACCTGCCAGAGGAGGCAAAGCCACTACCCAATCCACTGTTAACTAAGGAACAGGAATGCATTGGTGCAGCAGGGCCTGGCATCTCTGTGGCCCAGAAGCTCTGTTGAGAGCTGCCTAGTAGAGGTGGAACTGCCACCTGATCCAATGTCCAGTAGGGGGCAGGTGTGCACTGGTGCCACAAGGCTTGCCTGCTCCATGGAGGGCCACTGGATCAGCTGTCTAGCCTGGAGCAGGCCTGCAAGGGTACAGAAGGGCCCAGCAGCTCTCAGAGGCCCCCCAGGGGGAGGCAAACTGCTGATCAGTCCACTGTCAGGCAAGGGATAGGCATGCACTGGTGCAACAGGGCCCAGCAGTTTAGTTGAGTGTCTTTGGATCAGCTGTTGAGCCTGGAGCAAGACTGCAAGGATGCTGCCAAGCCCTACACCCCTGTGGAGGCCTTCTGTTGGGAGGCAAAGCCACCACCCTATCACTGTTGCCAATCTATATTTCTGAAGGTTCTGTTAATTATTGTGCCACCTTGCCTCCACCTCAAACTCACCCCCAAAGTGATCATGTGACCCAAGCTGGTCAATAACATTAGCCTGACTTGTGCCACAGTGATTGGTCTATATGTGGGCACATGACCTAAGTACTGGGTCCTGGATATTTTTCCTTTGTCAATCCAGATCTATTATCTATTCTTTTCTACTCTGCACTGATCTCTGGGAGGCTGACCTTTATAAAATATACCAACGGATTTCTTTCCTTCTATATTCTTGTTGGATTCAGCTAATGGGGAGCCTTGGAGAGAAAATAAAAGAAGAGAGGAAAATGAGGCCATGGTATTTACTCCTCTGGTTCTTTCCTTCCAAGTTTGCTGTAAATTGGCAACATTCCAAATACTGAAGTCACACTACCTGTCAGGTGGCCTTCTCCATGCAGCTACTCTCTCTGGGCTCAGATAACAGTTCCCACCCCGTACCCCTTTTGGCCTTAGGGTGATAACAGCTCTCTTTTGTTGTTATTACTGCATAAGAATTTGTTGGTTCCCCCAAACCTTGCCAACAAATTACCCAGGTTGAGTGTGCCCTCAATTCCTGCTGGGACCCTGATAAATAGGAACAATTAGAGTTTTCCCTGATATATGGATCTGAAGAGAGAGAGGCTCTCTGTTTTTGGTTTTCGAGTAACAAAGTATAAGATTTAGTGTGTGTTTCCAACAGCTATTTTCCCTCACAATTAGAGAGACTGACTATGGAATGAATCAAGTCCCTTCATAGGGAATCAGGGAAGCAGGACCAAGAGATGAAAGCGGGAGGGTGGAGGGGGGGTGAGAAATGACGGCATGGTTTGAGCCTCAGAATCCAGTCAAGCTTAAGCTTAATCTCTACCCCTGGCTATCCCAGTTATGTGGAACCAATAAATTCTCTTTTTGCTTAAGCTGGGTTGAGTTGGGATTCTGTCACTTGCAACTAAAATAGTCCTGACTAATACAGGGCTTAAAAGGAAGAAGATATATCATTCAGTTTGGGAGATCAATAAAGCTTATATGAAGTGAATGGCAGCTAAGAGGGATTTCGAAGGAAGTGTATGATTTTTATAGCAAAGATAGGAAAAAGAATGCTTTTCAGTGAGTGGAAATAATTTGAACAAAGACATGGAGACATACAACGTTCAGGGAATAGTGAATAGACCAGTTTTGTTACAACATAGAGTATAGGTAGGGAAGTAGTCATGGTAGATAAAGCTGAAACAATGAGATTAGGCCTTAACCTGAGTAAAACACTTGGTATCAGATAGGGATATAGATTTCTTGGATGTAGCAGTGGCAGTTATCTCTCACACTAAAATGTAGTGTCTTAAAATAATAAACATTTATTATTTCCCAGTTTCTGTGGGTTGGGAATTCAGAGGCAACTTAGTTGAGTGGTTCTGTCTTAAGGTCTCTCATGAGGTTGCAGTCAAGATGTCAGCTGAGGCTGCAGTCATCTGAAGGCTTAACTGGGGCTGGATGATCTGCTTTCAAGATGGCTTACGCACATGGCTGTTGGTAGGAATCCTTTGTTTCTTGTTGCATGTGGGTATAAGGTCTTGCCATGTAGACCTCTCTCCAGAGATGCTTGAATGTCCTCATGAACTGGTTGGTAGCTGGCTTTTCCCAGAGTGAGTGATCCCAGAAAGAGTAAGGTGAAAGTTGCAATGTCTCAAACGACCTGTCCTCTGAAGACAGATCCCATCATTTTCACAAAATCCTATTTGTACACAGGCCAGCTGGTTTGATGTAGGAAGGGACTATGTAAGGACATTAATGCTAGGATTTGGGGACCATGAAGGCCACTTTGGAAGCTAGCTGCCATCATTTCTATTTTTCAGTCTTGATGAAAATTAGTAATTTGTACACTGCTGCAGGGCAATTAGGACTGTGACTGATAATTCACTATTAATGTGTTTTGTGTATTCATGTGTTTTGATAGTTCTATAATATTTCTCATAGTGACATTTTATTTTCTTCTCTGCAAAGCCAGGGGAGCCCATGATTCTCCCTTAGTTGACCCCTTATGATACCATGCTTATATTGGGACCACTGTATGGAGCGTTTTGAATGCTAGGCTGAATTGGCTTTAGTTGTTTTATTTTCCATCATTTCATGATATGACATTAATATGATACTAATACATCATTTATAATGCCAAACTTAATATTAAAAATTATAGAAACAAATATTGCAGTAGCATCTTTTCCTAACACTGAAGAAATCAGCAAAAAAGAAGGAAATATAATTCTCCAGAGGTTTTCAAAATAGCATAGCTTTTTCTAGCTGCCTGCAATAAATTGGCTATGAACTGGACTGAAGGTAAGGGATAGACAGATCACATTGGGGAAAAGACTGCCTCTTCAGTAAATGATGATGGAAAAACTGGACATCCATATATAGAAGAATGAAAGTAGATTCATGCCTCTCTCCATATTCCAAAATCAAGTCAAAATGGATTAAAGACAAATATAAGTCTTGAAACTGTACAACTTCTAAAAGAAAACATAGGGGAAACACTTCAGGATGTAGGATTGGGCAAAGAATTCATGAATATGACCCAAAAGCACAGGCAAAAAAAAACAAAACAAAACAAAAATGAGATTATATCAAAGAACTTTCTTCACAGCAAAAGAAACAATTAACAGAGTGAAAAGACAACCTACAGAATGGGAGAAACTATTTGCAAACTATTCATCCAAAAAAGGATTAGATCCAGAATATACAAGGAACTAAAACAACGTAACAGTAAGAAAACAAGTAACCTGATTAAAAATGGGCAAAGAAGATGAAAACGCATTCTTATATCTTCAAAGGAAGATATAAGAATGGCCAACAGACGCATGAAAAAATGCTCAACATCACTAAGCATCAAGGAAATGCAAATTAAAACCACATTGAAATATCATCTCACTCCAGTTAGATTGGCTATTATCAAAAAGACAAAGAATAAGAAATGCTGACAAGGATGCAGAGAAAGGGAAACACCGCTACACTGTTGATGCAACTGTAAAATGGTGCAGCCAGGGCCGGCCCGGTGGCGCACTGGATAAGTGCGCCGCTTGGGAAGCGCGGCGGCGCTCCCACCCGAGGGTTCGGATCCCACATGCAGACCGGTTCCTGCTCACTGGCTGAGCGAGGCGCGGGAGCAGCACCGAGGGTTGCGATCCCGTTGCCGGTCCCTGGTCCGGTACGGGGGCAACACTGAGGGTTGCGATCCGTTGCCGGACACGGAAAAAGACAAAAAAAAAAAAAGATTTTTCTATTTCTGTAAAAACATTTAGTGGATCAGCGGTCTTTATTTTTAAGATCCTGCTATATTTTAGAAACCCATATGAACTATGTGAAGACTATTATTTGAACAGTACCTAAAATTTTTGAAGTCAATATTTTTCTATTTCAAAAAAAAGAAAGATATTTAAAACAAAATCTCCAAAATGAACAACTACAGATAGAACCACCATAAAATTCAGCAATTCCACTGCTGGATATATATCAAACGAATGGAAATCATCATGTTGAAGGGACACCTGTGCTCCCATGTTTATTGTAGCTCTATTTACAGTAGCCAAGAGTTGGAATAAACCTAAATGTCCACTGACAGATAATTGGATAAGGAAAATGTGGTATATATACTCAATGGAATACTACTCTGCCATAAAAAGAATGAAATTCTGCCATTTGCTGCAACATGGATGAACTTAGAGAAAATTATGTTAAGTGAAATAAGCCAGACACAGAAAGAGAATACCACATGTCCTCACTCATAAATGTGAGTTAAAAAAATAAATAAATAAGATAAGGCAGAAAAAAAGAAAAGGTAGAAAGAACAATCACAATAATATGCTGAATTTTCCCCCCCAAAAGAGTACAGAATTGTAGTTATTAGTGGTGGGAGAGGGGGAGGGGGGTAGCAAGAAACTGGTTAACAGTCACAAAGATTGATTACTATTTTGAAAACTTATAATGAGAGAGGCGCCCAGCCAGAAAGGCCCAAGATCCACAGAGACCACACACCCTGTGGTGCCAGCGCATGACCCAGCAGGTAAGCCTCATCACCACTGCCCGACTCCATCCCCAGCCCAGCTGAGTGTGTGCCATTCAGAGAGGTGCCCAGCTGGAGAGGCCCAAGATCTGCATAGAGTACGCACCCTGCAGTGCCAGCATGTTCCTAGCAGTTAGGCCTCGCCACTGCCGCCTGACTCCATCCCCAGCCTGGCCAACTGCATGCTGACCAGAGAGGTGCTTCCCCAAAAAGGCCCAAGACCCACGGCGACCACACACCTGAGGCACCAGGAGGCAACCGAGCAGACACTAAAGCAGCTGTGCCAAATTGGCAGCCCCAGCAGCATCCTAGCCAGACAATAGTGTTGAACCAGTGGACCATGAAATCCCCTGCCACAATGACTAAACATCAAAGGAAAGATACCAGAAATATGAAAAATCAAGAAAGTACACCACCACAAGGTAATAACTCTCAAGCTCTAGATCCTATAGAACAAGAAGCCCTTGAAATATCTGATGAAAAATTTCGAGTGATAATTCTAAGGGAACTAAGTAAGACACAAGAAAACTCAGTTAGACAACATGATGAAATGAGGAAAAGTATACAGGACCTGAAAGAAGAAATGTACAAGTAAATGAATGCCCTGAAAAAGAATGTAGCAGAGCTTGCCGAGCTGAAGAATTCATTCCACAAAGTAAAAAACACAACATAGAGTTTAACCAGCAGGCTTGCAGAAACAGAAGAGAGAAATTCTGACCATGAAGATGGGCTGTTTGAAAGAACACAGGCAGACAAAAAAAAAAAAAAAAAAGAAAGAAAAAAGAATTTAAAAAATTGAAGAAAGTCTGAGAGATATCAGACAACCTTAAACGCTCAAATATCCGAGTCATGGGTATTCCAGAAGGGGAGGAAAAAGGAGATTGAATTGAAAACACATTCAACAAAACGCTGGCAGAAAACTTCCCAGGTATAGTAAAAGACACAGATCTTCAGATTCAGGAAGCTCAAAGATGCCCAAATGAATTCAACCAAAAAGGTCTTCTCCAAAACATGTTATAGTAACATTGGCAAAACTCAAAGACAAAGAGAGAATCTTAAAAGCTGCAAGAGAGAAGCATCAAATCACTTATAAGGGAGCCCCAATCAAACTAACATCAGACTTTTCATCACAAACCCTAAAAGTCAGAAAGGAATGCGATGATATATTCAAAATACTAAAAGACAGAGATTGCCAGGCAAGAATACTCTACCCTGCAAGGCTATGCTTCTGAAATGAAGGGCAAATAGTATATTTCTGAGACAAACAAAAACTGCGGGAGTTCATTCCACATGACCACCCTTACAAGAAATTTTCAAGGGAGTACTGGGTTTGGTACCTGAAAAATAACTACCACTGCCATAAAAACTCAAGAAAAATCAAAACCCACTAGTAAAATAAAAATGCCAACAATGAAGAGAGAAAAAAAAGTTTATCTACAACCCAGGGAACCAACAAATACACAAGACAAACAGTAAATCAGAAAGGAAAAAAAGACACTTAAGACATCCAAATAAAAATCAATAAAATGCTAGGAGTAAATCAACACTTTTCAATAATGACTCTAAATGTAAAAGGATTAAATTCCCAATCAAAAGACACAGACTGGCTGACTGGACTAAAAAGGAGGACCCAACTATATGCTGCCTTCAACAGACCCACCTCACCTATAAAGACTCACAAAGACTAAGAGCAAAAGGATGGAAAAAGATTTACTATGCAAACAGAAATGAAAAACGAGCTGGAGTAGTTATTCTTATATCTGATAAAATAGACTTTAAACTAAAAACCATAAAAAGAGATAATGAGGGCCACTACATAATGATAAAAGGACTGATCCATCAAGAAGACATAACAATCATAAATATATATGCACCCAATGTTGGAGCAGACAGATTTATAAAGCAAACACTATTAGACCTAAAGAAGGAAATAGACACTAATACCATAATAGCAGGGGAACCGAACACCCCACTATCAATATTGGACAGATCATCTAGGCAAAGAATCAGCAGAGAAAAACAAGTATGCACCCAATGTTGGAGCACCCAGATTTATAAAACAAACTCTATTAGAACTAAAAAGGGAAATAGACACTAATACTATAATAGCAGGGGACCTGAACACCTCACTGTCAATATGGGACAGATCGACTAGGCAAAGAATTAGCAGAGAAACACAAGATCTTAACAATACTTTAGACCAATTGGACTTGGCAGATATCTACAGAACATTCCATCCAACAATGTCAGAATAGTCATTCTTCTCATCAGCACATGGATCATTCTCCAGGATAGATCACATGTTAGGTCACAAATCAAGTCTCAACAAATTCAAAATAAATGGAATTATCCCATGTACTTTTTCAGACCACAATGTATTAAAATTAGAAATCAACAACAAATGAAATTCTGGAAACTATACAAACACATGGAAATTAAACAGCATTCTACTTAATGACATATGGGTCCAAGAAGAAATCAAACAGGTAATCAAAAAATTTATTGATAGTAATGAAAACAATGATACATCATTCCAAAATCTGCAGAATACTGCAAAAGCAGTATTAGGGGGGAAATTTATCATATTAAATGCTTACTTCAGAAGAATGGAAAGATCGCAAGTGAACAACCTAATAATTCACCTTAAAGATCTAGAAAAAGAAGACCAATCCAAAACCAAAGTAAGCAGATGGAAAGAAATCATTAAGATCAGAGCAGATCTTAATGAAATTGAATCCCAAAAAATGATACAAAGGATCAATGAATCAAAAAGTTGGTTTTTTGAAAAGATAAATAAAATTGAGAATCCATTAGCATGGCTAACTAAAAAAAGAAGAGAGAAGATCCAAATAACAAAAATTAGAAATGAAAAAGGTGATATTACAACTGATACCTCTGAAATACAAGGAATAATTTGAGACTACTATAAACAAATATATGCCTAGAGCCTCTACAAAAATACTCTTGGAGTATATAAATGATTTCAGCAAAGTAGCAGGATATAAAATCAACACACAAAAATCAGTAGCTTTTCTATTCTCCAATAGTGAACATGCAGAAAGAGAAATCGAGAAAGTTGCCCATTTACAATAGCCACCAAAAAAAATAAAATACTTAGGAATAGAGTTAACCAAGGATGTGAAAAATCTCTATAATGAGAACTACAAACCACTGCTGAGAGAAATTAAAGAGGACACAAAAAGATGGAAAAATATCCCATGCTCTTGGATTGGAAGAATCAACATTGTGAAAATGTCCAACCACCCAAAGTGATATACAAATTCAATGCAATCCCCATCAAAATTCCAATCACATTTTTCTCAGAAATGGAAAATCTATCCAGACATTTATATGAAATAACAAAAGACCACACATAGCCAAAGCAATGCTGAGCAAAAAAAATAAAGCTGGAGGCATAACACTACCTGACTTTAAACTATACTACAAAACTATAATAACCAAAACAGCATGGTGCTGGCATAAAAACAGGCACACTGATCAATGGAATAGGATAGAGAACCCAGAAATCAACCCACACACCTACAGCCATTTGGTCTTTGACAAAGGCACCAAGCCTGTACACTGGGGAAGATACTGCCTCTTCAGCAAATGGTGCTAGGATTACTGGATATCCATATGCAGGAGAATGAAACTAGATCCATACCTCTCCCCATTTACCAAAATCAACTCAAAATGGATTAAAGAATTAAATATACACCCTGAAACAATAAAAATTCTTAAAGAAAACACAGAATAAACACTTCAGGAAGTAGGACTGGGCACAGACTTCATGAATATGATCCCAAAAGCAAGGGCAACCAAAGGAAAAATAAACAAATGGGATTATATGAAACTAAAAAGCTTCTGCACAGCAAAAGAAACAATTAACAGAGTTAAAAGAAAACCAATGGAGTGAGAGAAAATATTTGCAAAATATACATGTGACAAACAATTAATATCCAGAATATACAAGGAACTTAAATAACTTTACAACAAAGAACAAGTAACCCAATTAAAAAATGGGCAAAAGAGCTAAACAGGCATTTCTCAAAGGAAGATATACGCATGGCCAACAGACACATGAAAAAATGCTCAACATCTCTCAGCATTCGGGAAATCCAAATCAAAACCAGCTTGAAAATCCATCTCATCCCAGTTAGGATGGCTAATATCCAAAAGAATGTGAATGATAAATGCTGGAAAGGTTGTGGAGAAAAAGGAACTCTCATACATTGTTGGTGGGACTGCAAAATGGTGCAGCCTCTATGGAAAATGGTATGGAGGTTTCTCAAGCAATTGCAGATAAATCTACCATATGACCGAGCTCTCCCACTGCTGGGAATATACCTTGAGGAATGGAAATCATCAAGTTGAAGGTATACCTGTTTTCCAATGTTCATTGCAGCACTCTTTACAATAGCTAAGAGTTGGAACCAGCCCAAATGTCATTCATAAGATGAGTGGATACGGAAAATGTGGTATATGTGCACAATGAAATACTACTCTGCTATAATGAAATACTGCCATTTGCAACAACATGGATGGACCTAGAGAGAATTATATTAATTGAACCAAGTCAGGCACAGAAAGAGAAATATCACACATTCTCACTTATTTGTGGGAGCTAAATATAAATAAATAAATACACATATAATCCGGGGGACGGGGGTGGAGGGAAAGAGACATAACAATTAAAGTTCCTTGAAGTTGATACAACAAGCTAACAGAAAGGAGGTTGTTGGGAGGGACAGGGGAGAGGGAAGAGGGAGGGAGATTTTGGTAATGGGCCACAATAATCAACCACATTGTATATTGACAAAATGAAATAAAATTTTAAAAAATAAATAAATAAAATAAAGTCAATATATGCCAAATATCAAACACAAACAATATAAAAATAAATCAATATATGAAAAAAAATTATTAAAAATAATTTAGATAACTTATTACTATATAAATATATTGTAAATATATATAATATATATATAATATTGTTATCTAAATATCTATATAATTATCTCCCCCCTCCGCTTTTCTACCTCTAAAAATTCAGTGTATTACTGTAATTGTTTCTTTCTTTCTTTCTCTCTCTCTTTATTGTTCGTTTGTTTATTTATAGATTCAGTTCCCAGTTATGAGTGAGAACGTGCAGTATTTCTCTTTCTGTACCGGGGTTGTTTCACTTAGAATAATTTTCTTCAGGCTCATCCACATTGTCGCAAATGGACGAATTTCATTCTTTTTTTATGGCTTAGTAGTATTCCATTGTGTATATATACCACTATATACTTATTCACAAATCAATTAATGGGCACTTAGGTTGGTTCCATTGCCTGGTTATTGTAAACAGAGCTGCAATAAATATGGGAGTATAGGTGTCCTTTTGACACGATAATTTCCATTCCTTTGGGTATATACCCAGCAGTGGGACAGCTGGGTCATATGGCAGTTCTATCTGTACTTGTTTGAGGAACTTCCATACCACTTTTCTATAATGGCTGCACCATTTTACAGTCCTACCAACAATGTAGGAGGGTTCCCCTTTCTCCACATCCTTGCCATTATTTGTTGTTCTCAGTTTTTTTGATAATAGTCAGCCTAACTGGAGTAAGATAATATCCCAATGTGCTTTTGACTTGCCTTTCCTGGATGCTGAGTGATCTTGAGCATTTTCTAATGTGTTTGCTGGCCATTCTTATATCTTCCTTTGAGAAATACCTATTCAGCTCCTTTGCCCATTTTTTAATTGGTTTACTTTTTTTTTTTAACTGTTATGTTGTTGGAGTTCCCTTTATATTCTGGATATTAATCCTTTGTTAGATGCATATTTTGCAAATATTTTCTACCATTCTTTTGGTTGTCTTTCACTCTGTTAAATGTTTCTTTTGCTGTGCAGAAGCTTTTTACTTTGATATAATCTCATTTGTTTTTTTTCCTTTTGTCACCTGTGCTTTTGGGGTCATATTCAGAAAGTCTATGCCCAATCCTACTTCTTGAAGTGTTTCCCCTGTTTTCTTTTAGGAGTCTTATAGTTTCTGGATGTATGTTTAATTCTTTAATCAATTTTGAGATGGTTTTGGTATACGGCAAGAAGTACTGGTCCAGTTTCATTCTTCTGCATATGGATGTCCAATTTTCCCACAACCATTTATCAAAGAGGCAGTCTTTTCCCCAGTGTATGTTCTTGGTGCCTTTGTTGAAGATCAAATGGCTGTAGGTATATGAGCTGATTTCTGGATTCTCTATTCTGTTCCATTGGCCCATGTGTCTATTTTTATCCAGTACCATGGTGTTTGGTTACTATAGCTTTGTAATATAATTTGAAGCCAAGGTAGTGGTATGCCTCCAGCTTTATTTATTTACTTTTTGCTCAGGATTGCTTTGGCTAATTGGGGTCTTTTGCTGTTCCATATGAGTGTAATGATTGTTTTTTCCATTCCTGTGAAGAATGTCATTAGTATTTTGATAGGAATTGCATTGCATCTATAGACCACTTTGGGTGGTATGGACATTTTAATAATGTTAATCTTCCAAAAAAGAGCATGTAATATTTTTCCATTTTCTTGTGTCCTCTTTAATTTCTCTGAACAGTGATTTGTAGTTCTCATTGTAGAGATCTTTCATCTCCTTGGTTAACTTTATTCCTAGGTGTTTTTCTAGCTTTCTGGATTTCTTTTTCTGCTAGTTCATTGTTGGAGTATTAAAATTCTACTGATTTTTCGTGTTAGCTTTGTATTCTGCTACTTTGCTGAAATCATTTATCAACTCTAAGAAGTTTTTTTTAAGAAACTTTAGGCTTCTGCATATATAGGATCGTGTCATCTGCAAACAGGGACAATTTGACTTTATCTTTTCCAATCTGGATGTCCTTTATTTCTTTCTCTTCCCTGATTGTTCTGGCTAGTACTTCCAATGCTATGTTGAATATGAGTGGAGAGAGTGGGCACCCTTGTCTTGTTTCCATTCTTAAGGGAAAAGCTTCAACTTTTCTCCATTCTGGATGATACTGGCAGTAGGTTTGTCATATATGGCTTTGTGTTGAGATACTCTCCTTCTATATCCAATTTGCTGAGAGTCTATCATGAAGGGATGTTTAATTTTGTCAGATGCTTTTTCATTGTCTATTGAGATACCACATGGTTTTTGTTGTTTATTTTGTTGATGTGGTGTATCACATTTATTGATTTGCATGTGTTGAATCATCCTTGCATCCCTGGAATGAATCCCACCTGACCATGATGTATAATTTTTTGATATTTTGCTGTGTCCTATTTGCTCATATTTTATTGAGGATTTTTGCGTCTATATTCATGAAAGATATTGGCCTGTAGTTTTCATTTATTGTTGTATCTTTGTCTGGTTTGGGTATCAGGGTGATGTTTGAACCTCATAGAATGAGTTTGGGACAATGGCCTCTGTTTCAATTTTTTGGAATAATTTGAAGAGAATTGGTATTAATTCCTTTTTATACGTTTGGTAGAATTCAGCAGTAAAGCCATCCAGTCCTGGGCTTTTCTTTGTTGGGAGACTGCTGATTATAGCTTCAATCTCTTTTATTGTTATTTGTCTGTTCAGGTGTTCTATGTCTTCTCAGTTCAATCTTAGTAGTTTTTATGTTTCCAGAAATTTGTCCATTTCTTCCAGTTTTTCAAATTTGTTGGTGTGTAGTTGTTTATAATAATCTGTAATGACTCATTGTATTTTAGCATTATTAGTTGTAATGTCTCCTTTTCCATTTCTTTTTTTTTTTTTTTTTGTCTTTTTTCGTGTCCGGCAACGGATCGCAACCCTCAGTGTCGCACCCGTACCGGACCAGGACTGGCAACGGGATCGCAACCCTCAGTGTTGCTCCCGCACTTCACTCAGTCAGTGAGTGGGAACCGGTCCGTATGTGGGATCCGAACCCTCGGCGGGAGCACCGCCGCGCTCCCAAGCGGCGCACTGTAGCAGTGCGCCACTGGGCCGGTCCCCTCCTTTTCCATTTCTAATTTTTGTTATTTGTGTCTTCTCTCTTATTTTTTTAGTTAGCCTAGCCAATGGCTTGTCTATTTTATCTTCTCAGAAAACCAACTTTTTGTTTCATTGATCTTTTGTATTGTTTTTCCCATTTCTATCTAATTTATTTCTGCTCTGATCTTAATTATTTCTCTCTATCTACTAAATTTGGGGTTGGATTGTTCTTGTTTTTCTAGTTCTTTGAGGTGAAGCATTAGGATTTTTTTTTTTTTTTGCAATCTTTCTATTCTTCTGATGTAAGCATTTATTGTGATAAACTTCCCTCTCGTTCTTGCTTTTGAAGTATCACACAGGTTTGGGTATGATGTGTCATTATTTTTATTATTTTTAATAATTTTTTGGATTTTCTGTTTAATTTCTTCTTGGACCCATAGGTCATTTGGTAGAATGTTGTTTAATTTCCATGTGTTTGTATAGTTTCCATAGTTTCTTTTGTTTTTGATTTCTAATTTTAATCCATTGTGGACTGAAAAAGCACATGAAATAATTTCAATTTTCAAAATTTGTTAAGACTTAATTTGTGACTTAACACGTGGTCTATCCTGGAGAATGTTCCATGTGCTGATGAGAAGGATGTATATTCTACAGGTGTTAGATGAAATGTTCTATAGACGTCTGGTAAATCCAATTTGTCTAAAGTGTTGCTTAGATCATGTGTTTCCATGTTGATTTTTCGCCTTGATTATCTGTCCAATGTTGAGAGATGGGTGTTCAGGTCCCCTACTATTATGATATTTGGGTCTTTCTCTTTCTTTTGGTCTAATAGTGCTTGCTTTATATATCTGGCTGCTCCAATGTTGGGTGCATATATATTTATGATTGTTATGTCTTGCTGTATAGATCCCTTTATCATTATACAGTAGCCTTCTTTGTCTCCTTACATGGTTTTTGGTTTACAGTCTATTTTATCCAATAAAGAATAGTTATTCCTGCTCATTTTTGGTTTCTATTTGCATGGTATATCCTTTCCATCCTTTCACTCTTAATCTGTATGTTTCTTTAGAGGCAAGGTGAATCTCTTGAAGATAGCATATTTTGGGGTTTATCTTCTAAATCTAAAGTCATTCTGTGTCTTTTAGTGGGGAATTTAATTCTTTTATATTCAGAGTTATTATTGAACAGTGTTGATTTACTCCTGGCATTTTATTGATTTTTGTTAGGATATTTTAAATATCTTTTTTTCCTTTCTATTTTACTGTTTGTCTTCTGTGTTTGTTGGTTTCTTGAGGTGGTTAGATAAAGTCCTTTTCTCTTTATCATTTGTATTTCTGTTTTACTGGCAGGTTTTGTTCTTTCTTGTATATTCATAGTCGTGATGGTTGTTTTTCAGATATCAGGTGCATTAATCCATTGAGAGTTTCTTGTAGGGCTTGTTGTGTTGTAGTGAACTCCTGCAGTTTTTGTTGTCTTAGAAATATACTATTTGTCCCTCATTTCTGAAGGACAGCCTTGCTGGGTATAGTATTCTTGGATGGCAGTTTTTTTATTTTAGTATTTTGAATATATTATCCCATTATCTTCTGGCCTTTAGGGTTTCTGATGAAATGTCTGCTAGTCTGATAGGGGCTCCCTTATAGGTGACTTGACACTTTTCTCTTGCTGCTTTTAGGATTCTTTCTTTGTCTTTGAATTTTGCCAATTTGACTATAACATGTCTTGGAGATGACCTTTCTGGATTGAATCTATCTGGGGAACTTTGTACCTCCTGGATTGGAAGGTCCTTATCTCTCCTTATATCTGGAAAGTTTTCTGCTATTATTTTGTTCAATGTATTTTCAATGCCTTTTCCTTTTTCCTCCCCTTCTGGAACACCCATGATTACAATATTTCTGCACTTAAAGTTGTCTGCTATCTCTCTTAAATTTTCTTAATTTGTTATAATTCCTTTTTCCTTTTTTTTTTTTTCATCTGCCCAGTTATTTTGAAAAGGCCATCTTCAAGATCATAAATTCTCCTTTCTGCTTGTTCTAGCATGCTGTTTAAGCTCTCTCTTGTGTTTTTTATTTCATTGAATGAAGAATCCTTCAGTTCCACAAGCTCTGCTACTTTCTTTTTTAGGGCATTAATTTCTATGTTCGTTTCCTCTTTCAGGTTCTGGATACTTTTTCTCATTTCTTTTTTTTTTTTTTTTAAAAGATGACCGGTAAGGGGATCTTAACCCTTGACTTGGTGTTGTCAGCACCACGCTCAGCCAGTGAGCGAACCGGCCATCCCTATGTGGGATCCGAACCCGGGGCCTTGGTGTTATTAGCACCGCACTCTACCGAGTGAGCCACGGGCCGGCCCTTTTTCTCATTTCTTTGTGTCATCTGACTGAGTCTTCTTGTATCTCATTGAATTTCCTTAGGTTATTGCTTGAAATTCCTTTTCAGTCATTCCAAGGACTTCCTGTTTTATAGGATCTGGCATTTGAGAATTATTATGTACCTTTGGTGGGGTCATATTTTCTTGTTTTTCATATTCCTATTATCTCTACATTGCTGTGTAGTCATATGGTAGAGCAGTTGTTTTTTCTAAGACTGTGGAATGGGGGTTGAGGAGAGGGAGTTTCTCTTATGTTTTATGATGATGGTTGAATGGAGTGTTTTAGTATTGGCTCCAGGTAAACGCAGTAGTAGTCTCCAGGTAGGTACTTTGGCTGAGTTCAGTGTTGGGGTTGCGTGAGTGTGCCTCTGTGACCTAGTCCCTAGGACACTTAGTATCTCCTTGCTGAGTTTGGTGACATTATTTTGGTTTGTCAGGACATAGGCAAGTTCTCAAATTTTGGAGGGTAGCACCTTGGAGTCTTGTCCCTCTTAGGTTATGGTGGGTGCTCATCGGTGGGACTGTTGGCACCCTGGCCAGATCTCCCTGACTCTGGTGGGTGCACTTGGGTATACTAGTGCTCCTAGATTTGAATGGGTGACTACGGGTGGGTTTTCTCTTTCTTTCCTCTTTCCCTGGGATCTGCTGGTGGTGCTCCTTCTGTCTGTGCTGATGAGTGGTCAGCAGTCACCTATTAGGTAGAGTGGATCCTGGTGAGGCAGTGAGCTGTCCCTGTGGCAGCAATTGCTTTGGCAGTGGCTGTCATGGCCCACTCATTCCGCACTGGTGTTTGCAGCAGTGGCAGGGAGTGTTGCTGACAGTGTGGTTGCCTGTTGCTCTGGCGGGGCCTCAGTGGTGGCAGATTGAGCTCTCAGGGGTGGGACCCACTTGCCAGGGTCCTGCACAGCTCGCCATCACTCTGGCAGGGCCTCAGCAGTGGCTAGGTCAGGTTGTCAAGGGCAGGGCCTGCTTGCTGGGGTCCTGTGTGGCTCTCTGTCCTGATTACATTTTGTAAACATGAGTGTATTAATTATCCTAATTTGATCACCACATATTGTACACAGGTATTGATATTCAAATCTGTACCCCAGAAATACGTATATTTGATTGTTTCTATAAAAAAAGAAACTGTCAAAATAAATAAAATATTTTTTAAGAAAAGATCTGTTCTCATCCTATGATTTCCTGATAAATATTTAGATTGGAATGAATATTTCTCGTATTTGAATAGTGATTTTGAAAAACACCTTTTTCAGCTGTAATTTTTACATGAAGAAACAGTTTGTAAAGAACCATCTGTGATTGTCTCTTATTTTGTAGGCCCTGTGTGCTAATTTGTGCTTGGCTACATGGGTGTTTTAGAACCTTTTAATCAAAACTCTTTGGGTTGCACTATTCACACAGGCTAGCTGAAGAAAAGCAGGTGTTATTGAAAGGACACACCAGAGTTTGCAGGAATCGAAGGACAGAAAACAAACTACAGCCAGTCTTCATGGGACAGAGATGGAAGCTCTTCTCTCACAAGAGCAGACACTTGCTCTTACTGTCATGAAAATTATACATCTGTCTGTAGGTCTACTCTACTTTCCTTTCTCTCTACCAGTTGACTTCCTCTGGTATTCATCTTGACTCTGGTTCATATATAAGATGGATGCCTCATATAATGGCTGCTCCAGCCCACTTTACATCAGGACAAATGTTAATCCTTTCTTTCAGCTTCTGTCATATCTCATCTTTCATATATGTCATTTATTTAGAATTTCCTGGAAAGAAAATCATATTGGCTCAGATTATATGTTTAAAACAGGCCACAAGTCTAGGCATAAGTCATTGCAAGCCATGGATTTTCTTGGGTTGGCTTTATTCTTTGTCCTACAATAAGCTGTGGTTAAAGGCTTGAAGTCATATAGTATTTAAAACATGGCTGCTTCTTTTTGGCAGGGCTGTGGGAAGGGCAGCTTCCATGATAAGGTACCAAGGCAATGATAGACATTTATATTACAGAAATAGGACGGTCCGTGCTTTTTAGTAAGCATGTCATCTATTTCTCTCCAAACTGCTATTCTGTACATATACAGAATATAAAATATGGCTCATATGACCTTATATTCAAACTTATCACAGTTAGTCCAAATATAAAGTGATTATTTCTGTTCTTAATGGTTTGAGTCATACATGGCTAAGAAAACATTATCCTTGAGGGTTAGAGAATAAAAAGCTTGGAATCGTGGGTTATTCAGACATTTCCTGGTAAAGACTAATTAAAAATACTTTTTCATTGAAATAAAACATGAATGTATTATAGTAAAAATAAGCTGAACTAGTCAAACACAAATAATAGGAGAGACTACTTGTACAAAAATAGTGGACTATTTTAAACTTTTACTATAAATAGCCATATAATAAATTCTGATGTGAGGTTTTCTCAGCAAATTTGGGGAAAATAGTGAACTATTTTGAGATAGAAATTTCTCTTTAAATAATTTTCTTATCAAAAATGAAAAATTGAATAAAATTGAACGTAAAACCACCCCATACTGCAAATTTCCATTGTGTTAGAACTTTTTTTTTTAAAAATGATGACTGGTAAGGGGATCTTAACCCTTGACTTGATTTTGTCAGCAGCATGCTCTCTCAGTGAGGTAACCGGCCATCCCTATATAGGGATCTGAACCCGTGGCCTTGGTGCTGTCAGCACCACACTCTCCCAAGAGAGCCGCGGGCCGGTCCTTATGTGTTTGAACTTTTTACTATGTGTAACCATACAGAAAATTTACTACATTCAAACTTTGGGGATAATAAAACAGAAGAAAACAAATTAATGTATTGAATGATGAAATGCAAATGAATAGTGTTTATACTTAATCTTTTCAATATGTGTGCCTGAATTTGTTTAGGCAATTCTAAATAACTGGATGTTAGTTTGATAAAATATTGGGAAACTTTGCAATCAGGCCACTGAATATTCAGTTTAATTATGTTGGTGTGCACTTTTATTTGCTTCTAATGCCAAGGATCCATTGGTACAATGAATGCCCATTTTGTGGTCTGTTATGCAGAAAATGTTTAATCCAGTGTTTGATTTACTCTGTTAAATCTTCCTTATTGAATGTGCTTATTCATCCATGCAGAATCGGGTATGCTACTTTCTGTTACTATGACATTACAATTAAACAGCTAAAAGAAGAACAGCAAGACTTTCTGTAAAGGTTCATGAAATTCCCACAAAATTATTCATAGTTTTTTTTTGTTTTGTTTTGGTTTGGTTTGCAAGGACTATGAAAAAATGCAAATGTGTTCTAAATATTTCTGTATTGAAGAAGCTGACAAATATAATAGTACAAATAATCATTTGGTTACTAAAACTAGCACTTAAAACATATTTCTGATATAGTGGAAATGATTGCTGTCATGACATTATCTTTTAAAGATGGAAATGAACGTGAACTCAAAGAATCTGTTATAAACAGAAAATGGTACGATGCAATAGTGTTTGTACAAGTTTGAAATAGGAAAATTTAAGTTGACTTCATCTGGGTATACTGTAATATTCCTCAAGGGGTTTGTATGCTCACAAAAGTACTACTTCATGCAATCTGAGGATATTCTTCAGTAGACTAGACTTTCTCCATTTTGGGCTACGTTTCATTGTTCAGAGTATTTGTGCTGATGAATTTTTACCACCATTGCAACCACAGGCTTAGAGACTGAAAATTTTTAATTCAAAGAAAGCTCTGACACTAGTTCTGCAATTAACACAAATAATTTTCTTTTAAAGTGTGGAACTTGTAATAAGGAGTTAATAAGCTACTTCCTGAATTGTTATTGCTTATTTTTCATGGTGTTAAGAGACACACATTCATACAGACATAACTATTTTCTAAGAAGGTCTCGTAAAGAATTTAGGATGTCAACAGTTCGTCTGACACGCTTGCTTTTGATTATGCTAGGAGATCAGCATCTGGTTAGTTTGCTTGTACGATATAGTGACAATGAGATTCCATGGTAGTGGATTCAATATGCATGTGTGTGTGTAAACTCATGTGACTGCTGGATCATAAACTGTACCCTAACACAGACATCCAGGAAGAGTATGTAATAATTCTAGTTCATCTGGCTCATTACTGCTACTAAAAAAACATTTTACTCTGCACGTCCTACTGATTATGGGACAATAACATCACCCACGAAAACATGACAAATATCATTCTGGTCCAGACCAATAGTCCAGCCTCGTGTTTTCCAAAGTGTGTTCTGTGGTTTAAAAGTCATCATGAAATCCTCATAGTTCACATGTATATTTATTACAAGAAGAGTTGAAGAGTCCTTCAGTAAAGAAACCATTTACCTTTAATTGCTTCCTAAACGTATTTGACCATGAAACCCCTGTTATTATTCTGCAGAATTACTTTTCCCCAGAACACATTTGGGAAAAGGCTAACCATGGTATTTTAAAAAGTTTTCATAGTGGAGTATTATAGATCTCTAGCCTTTGACATTCAAGATATATTTATTAGGCTCATATTCTATTACAGGTGTTCTTCCAGATGCCTGGGATAGTTCGGTGAACAAATATCCCTGCCCTCCTACTACTAACTTTCACAATCTTTGAATTAATATAAACCTTTCTTAAATATTTTTATATTTAAAAAAGCATTCTTTGGTCACATGAATTTAAAACCCAAAAGTCAGCAAAATATTGAAATGCTATATGGTGTTATATCCTTGGAAATATGAATAAACAAAGTTCATCAGTCCATAGGATAAATTCCAAATGAGAAAATGCTAAACCATCAAGTATATGTATTTTTTATTTTGACGGATACTGCCAAATTGCCGTCCAAAGAAATTGTACTAATTTACACTCCCACGAGCAGTACGTGTATGTATTTGCTTCGCCATACTTTTACCGATACTGTGTGTTATCAAATCTTTTTATTTTTTGCCATTTGACTGGTAAAAGTTGGTATATCCCACATGCTCACAATGACTACTGCTACTACTACTATTACTAACAACAAGAAGTGCTTACTACCAGCCAAATATAGTTCTAAGTACGTTATTTAACATATTTACCTCTCATGATTACCTTGGAGGTAAGTAATATTATTGTCACCATTTTACAGATGGGGAAACTGAGGTTCAGAGAGGTTAAATAACTTGCTTGAGGCCATTCAGTTAGCAAATGATGGAATTGGGACTCAAACCTAGGAAGTCTGCACAAGAGTCTGAACTCATATGCATTATCCCATACTTCCTCTCTAAGAAAAGAATATTCATTGCAGCATTATTTATAGCAGAAAAAGACTAGAAAAATACTAATAGAACATAAAATAAATCATGATGTATCTATATAATTGAATTTTAGGAAGCCATTAAAAAAGAGGCATCCCTACATGTACTAAGAGCACAGGACCTTTATGATATAATAAGTACGGAAAAATAAAGGTATAAAGTTCAGAATAATGTTTATAGCATGCTACCATTTGTGTCAAAAAAAGGGGGGATTACAGACCCCCCCCCCCACACACACAGACACACACACAATCTCTAGAAGGATTCACAAGGGAACTGGAAATAAATAGTGCTTATCTCTCTGGAAGACAACTGGGGGTCAGGAAGGGTATGGAAACTTAATAATCTTACTAGTTGTTTTAGTCCATTTTGTGTTGCTATAACAGAACTACCTGAGACTGGGTGATCTATAAAGAAGAGAGGTTTATTTGGCTTATGATTCTGGGACAGCTGCATCTGGCACGGGCTTCAGGCTGCTTCTACTCATGGCAGAAAACAGCAGGCAGCCAGCGGGTACAAGCAGATCACACAGCGAGAGGAAGCAAGAGAGAGAGAGAGAGAAGGCGCCAGGGTCTTTTTAAGCAACGAGATCTTGTGGGAACTAATAGAGCGAGAACTCAGTCATTACTCCCCCCTCCCCCAGGGAGAGCATTAATCCATTCATGAGGATCCGCCCCCATGACTCAATCAGTTTCCAACACTGCCACATTGGGGATCAAATTTCCACATGAGTTCTGGTGGGGACAACACATCCAAACTCCATCACTAGTCTTTGTATGACCTTTTGTTCTAATTGAATTTTTTTATTCATCATGTCCATATTACTTGTTCAATTACAAATGCAAAACCAGATAATGAAACAAGTTTACTGGGCAACCAACTCATTTTATTTCCATTTAAAAGAGTATTAAAGACTATAACTTATGTGTTGTTTCCTGAAGATGTCATATATTTTATTATTCATACATTCATTCAGCTGATATTTTTGAGTGCCTGTTATGTACCAGGCACTGAACTATATACTAGGAATATAATGGTGAACAATATAATCACAGTCCTTGCCTTTGTGGAGTTTAGCTTATAGCAGGATGAAACAAATAATTACATAAGTAATTGAATATTTTCAATCATGATAAATTCAACAAAGGAGAAGTATAAGGGGATAGGAGACTTAAGCTAGACTGGAAGTTCAACAAAGACTTGCCAGAGCACGTGAAGTTTCAAATTAACAACTGTAAAGGATGAGCAGGATTAAGCTAGGAGAAAAGAAGGAGAAGCATAAAAGTGCACTTTAGGCACATGGAAAGGCATATGTGAAGGCCCCGAAGCATGAAGGAACACGGCAGCAGGAAGGAGAAATGAAGGAGAACCAATATGGCTGAAGCTTAGAGAAAGAGGGCTAAGAGATATGAGATGAGACTGGAGAGTTAAGCAGGGCATTTTAGACCATGTTTAAGATTTTGGAGAGTATCTTAAGAGCAATGGGAAATCATGAAGCATTTTAGGTAGAGAAAGACACGATCAAATTTGAGTTTTAGAAAGTTTACTCTGAACGCAGTATGGAGAGTGGACTGGAGAGAAGCATGCATGAATGCGGGGGTCCAGCTAGGACCTATTGTAGTCGTCTAGGCGAGAAATTATGGTGGCAGCCCAGATTGAGATAAGTGGATATAATTACAATATTTTTTTGAGATGAAACTGGCAAAAGTTACTGATGAATTGGTTTAAGGGTGAAAGAAGGTTGGTCAAGGATGATTCTTTGGTTTTTGACTACAGCAACTGAGTAAAAGGTGGTACTTTTTCTATGATATAGAATACTGAATGAAGAGAAGGTTTGGGAGTGGGGTTGGGATGTTCAGGAGTTCAGTACTGGATATGTTCAGAACAGATGTTGAGTAAGGAGTTGGATATATAGGTCTGGAACTCAAAGGAAAGGGCCCAGAGATAGAAACCATTAAATTACTGGTTTTTAAAAAGGTAATAGTCAAATCTCACAGTCAAGTAAACCTCTGCAAAATGTTCAGGGAATAATGATGATTCAACTCAGGAAACCATTAAGTACAAAATTATTGCCACGGTGATTTAACAGTCCAGTCAATTTTTAGGTATCCATCATCTCATTGTACTGTGACTTATCCAAATAAAATATTTCAGCTCTCAAAAATAGATGTCCTTAGAATAATAGAATAGATAGCAATTCAGCTGTGTTGCTTTACACTTTTTTACTGACATTACCAACTCCTATATCCATCTTTACTTTGTATAAAATCTACAAAAATATATTTGAAAGAAAAGGTATTTTGAGCATTTTCTCCATGCAGAGGCTCTAAATTTTCCTAGTGTAATAATCTTTTCCATGCCTAGAGAAGGTATGAATGAGTCACATGAGAACTTTAGAGAAAGGACAGCTAAATACAGATTGGTAATATTATGTTTCTGAGGATTGTGCTTTCTATCCTCAGGGAAAAAAAGGGAGGTTTTCAAATCCAGGCAGGGAAGATTGGAAAATTAGCACTACGGAGTAATTCATTGTTTTGTTTTACCCCACTAGATGTAGACTTCATAAAGATAGGGGTTTTTGACTGTTTTCTTTACTGCTGTAATACCATCACCTAAACGAGTGCCTTGCATTATAGGTGCTCAATGAATATTTGAGGAATAAATAAATTAATGAATTGTATATTCATAGTATGATTGTTAGAAAATTTCTGAATCCCTAGAAAGTTAGAGATACTCATATCGAAAAAGATATGAGTATATACGAGGGTACTTCAAAAAGTTTGTGGAAAATGGAATTAAAAGATAATGCAAATCCTTACAGGCACACATGTATATACAAATTCCTGCAAAGTAAGATAAAAATACTTTTATTTATCATGTTTTAAATCATTCATCAGTGGTTTCTCACTGTTAGAGAAGATTTTGGAATAGATTTCCTGGGAAATCTATTAATTTCTATTTCCACTGGTGTATGAGGAGTCTCACAGGTAAGATTCTATTTCACTTCTGATAACCCTCAAAACTTTCTTTTCCTACCAAGGCAAATGGCAGAGTGATTTATTGAACAATACATTATACTTCTCAGTGGAATCTCTTTTACGCGGAATATTCATCAGAGGACCATATCACCTGAGAATTGTTTAATACAACAGGATAATCCGTAAAAGAAATTAATGAAACATGCATAATGTTGCTAATGATCATGGCAAAACACAACAAAAATGCAGCAAAAAACCCCAAAAACCAAAAAAACTGCACCTCCTCCCCCAAAAAGGAAAACGCATTTTAAAGGGTTTTCATGGAACTTTTCAAAATTAACAAATGAATCAAACAACTTCAAAGTATAAGACACATGATAGTAGTGGGGAGATATAAAGGTCAAGATGACTGAGTCCCTGTCCTCATAGTGCTTACCATCTATTAGAGGAGTTAGAACTATGTTAAGTTCAGCAAACATTTATTGAATTCCTACTAAGCACCAGGCTTAGGTTAGGTGCAGGGGTAAAAAGATAAAGAGTACTTGGTCTCTGTCATACAGGAGCTTATAATGCATGGTGTGGTTTCGGTGTGCATTTTTGTGTGTATGTCTGGGAATACGTGTACTCTACAGGAATAGACATAAATGCAAACAATTTCAGCGCAGTATGGCCGTTTATGACAGTGGTAGCACCATGTAGGGAAAGTTAGCCCATATGTGGAGGAGATGAAAAAAGGAAGACGTGGAAGCCAAGCCGAATCTTAGGGATAAATGTTACCTAGAGAATGGGAAGATCATTTCATGTTGAAGGAACAGCGTGAGAGTGGTCACGAAGACAGGAAAGAAAAAAATGTCTCTGGGGAACCACAGCAGCTTGGAGGACAGGTGGTGTAAGGGAAGGTCTGTTATTGCATCCTCCCTGATTTATTTTGAAACTTTTGTAAAATAGTTACAAAATAATTACACGTGATTTCTGGGATCAAAAAAGTACTCTCCCCACTCGATATACTCTCCCCTTTATTGCTTTGGTGTTGCCAGACAGCAAAAAATTTTAAATAATGGGGGGTGGGAGGCGAGACCTTGAAAATACTCGAGAGCTATGTTAGCTGCTTGGCATAGACAACCTAATCCTCTCATTAAATACAATCACTTTAATATAAAGGCCATTTTACCTTAATAATTTTTGCAGTAGTTTAGGAGAATCGTGTATGGACTCATCTTACTTGTGCAGAAAATCAGATTCAGACTCAACAAACGCTTATCAAGCATCTACTATGCTTTCATTTCTTTTTTTCCTTCCCGCAAGGCAACGCGAATTTGCAAATATATATTGCTAGGGTTGCTGTGAGTATTAATTAGAACAAATACGGACGCGGTGAGAGTTCTACTCCGGCGAAACTAGGGCGAGAGGTTTTTCGTAGGTTTTCTTTGGGGAGACGTAGAGACGAAAAAGATAGGGAATATAGCTTGAAAGTACTGGTATAAAAACCATGCATCGGTGGCCAAAATAGAAGCACAGATACGCTGGAGGAAACAGTTTTCCAGGCTGTAATGAAAACCTCTTTTGTTCACAGAATAAGTTCCTTTCAATTTCACTCCGCCCTCCGTCTCCTAACAATTCTTGTTTCATCATCGAACCCAAGTCTTCCCGTATTCATCCTGGCCAGCGAAGTAAAAAAAAAATCTACATTTCTTCCTTGCCTTACACCTTCATGCTAATTGAGCTACTGTACTCAGCCTGGAAAATGAATTGAGCTTTTAACGTTTGCGTAAACATTTCAAATACGAATATATTGCTGTAGTCGCCTACCAGGACCCTCCACCTAAGAACTACATTACCCAGAACGCACTGTTTCCCCTTCCGCCTTCTACTGAGGGAATACCTAACTTGATCTCATTTTCACAAGCAATAGTCACATGACACGTTTCCTGTCAAGATGGCGGATAATCTCCCTTCGGAGTTCGATGTGATCGTAATAGGGACGGGTATGTGTGCCCCTGGTACTCCCTGGACAAAGTGTAGGAAGTCTGTCTTGTCCCGACCTTTTTTGTCAATGGCGAGGGTTGGTGAGAAATGCCGGGCGTCGAGCATGGGAGGGAGGACAGAAAGGAAGTGAGGTAGTCTGGAGTCAGCGCGGGACTTGGCAGCTCCAGGGAGGGGCTTGGACCCGCAGTGCTTAGCGCCATTTGAGTAGGGGTCGATCTGGTCGATGCTGATTGCCGAGGTTGGTTGCTGCGGTGATTCCTGTTAATTTCCTTGGGAGGTGGGTTTGCACTATCATGAGAATGGAGTGTCGGGATTTTATCAATGGAGGCGCCTTTGGCATGACATTATGATACCCTCCTTGTAGATTTCAAGGTGATAGTCCCCATCATTTTGTCTCGCCGTTTTATAGGACTTTTTTATTTATATGATCCTAGGTGTACAGTGCAGTTCAGATACAGCTTAATCCTCGGTTTTACAGGAAGGACGCTCAGATATAGCCCGTATGCGTATTAGCTTACTAGGGAAAGGAAACGTATTCTTTTCTATTGTGTTGAGAAGCCTAGGGAATTGTATTTTGTTGAGGTAGCCATTATTCCTGCTTCGTGGTGCTGAAAGCAAGCATCTTGCTTTCTACCACTCACCTATCCACGCACAACTAAATGTACTAAGAACAAGCGCCCGAGTTCCAGTTCAGGTGTGTTACTTTATCTTCCACTTGTTTTTCCCTCGTTTGTTCTCCATGTTTTGGGTGGAGCCAGAAACCCCCTTTCAATTTGTAGTCGACAAATTCAACGTACGACACGTGGCAGAAGACATTTGGCAGCAATTGGCATTTTGTTTTTATTAACAGCGTAAGGGATGAATTTTAGATGGGACATAGGTTGTAGGGTGGGAGTTTCTCCTGCCTATAGAATGTGGTGGGCTGGAGAAGTTCTGGTGGGTGGAACCCTGTCCATTGTGTTAATTCATTCAGTTCGTTGTCTTCTCAAACAGTAGGAGCAGCCATGTTTCCAGGGTGGGAATAAAAATAATAGCTTCTTGTTTTCCAATGCTTATTATTTCCTAATCAGTATGCTAAGCATTTTACAAATCCTTTCGACGACCTTGTTAGAGTAGGCATTCTCTACATTTTACAGAAGAGGAAAAGTGGGCTTAGAAAGGTTGTAATTTGCTCAAGATCACACAGCTGGTAAATTTCCAAAGATCCGTTCCATCCTAGGAGAATCAGTTGTTCTGACCTTCAGAGTTGACCCATATTAGTAGAAACAATTGGGAAATCTTGGTTCTAGACTTTGTTTGGCTATTAACTAGCTGTGTGAATTGGGAGGGCTAGGCACTCTGAGCCTCAGTTTCCTTACTTTTGAATATAGGGAGGGTAAACTAGATAGCCTTTAAGGTGTTGTCTAATCCAAAATTCTCTTACTCTAGTTGTACCTTGGTAATTGTTCTCAGAACAGCAAGGACATGTTTATGCCCAGCCTGAAAATAACTGCATGGCTGCAGATGACCTGGCTGTAGCTGCTATGAACAGATGCTGGATGAGAGCTGGAAAGAGCATATAGACTATTCATTTTTTCTTTCCAGTCTATCCTAAAACTTAGAACAACCACCATTTTAGAAAAGTTATTATATCATACTTGAGTTCTATATTCTTGCCTTTCTTTTTTGTTACCTTGGAACTTGGGGAGTTTTAAAAAATTTTATTGATTTTTTTTTTCTTGATTCAAATTTTAATTGACAAGTGTTAATTCTTATTATTAAGTTCTGGTAATTCTTTTAATAAATATTTTGCCTTCTGGTACAGTTCGAAATATGGAATATATCCATCCTGTTGGAGTCTGTAATGGTAGAGATAGGAAGATACTATGAGTGATCCAGAAAATTGCATCAGGAAGCAGCTCTTGTATTTGTAAAAAGATTCATTTTAGACTTATTCCAATGAGTGTAATTTTATTTCTTAATGTGTGGGAAGAACTTATTTAATCTTAAAAGTTATGTTTTTCATACCGTTTAATGGCGACACATTCTGGATTTTATCAAGCACATTGCTTAAATGTATGATGTGAAACTTTGTGTCAAAAGTGGAAAAATTTAATAAAAGTGTCATTTCCCAAATAAATGATAAACAATTCCATTAATTACGTAATTGGACTTTTTTTTAATGTGAACTAGTTCGCTGAAAGTCGCCTTTAAAATGGGTCTGCTTTATTAAATGTAGTACCTTGAGTAAGTCATAGGAAAAGCTGTTTTTCATAGATTCAGTTTTATTAACAAAAGCAGAATTAATCATGCATATATCAGAAACATGAAGAAATAGACCATGAGAGGTAATTTTTCTTTTACGAGATTTAGTTCTAGTTAAAATGTCATCAACAGACAGTTGCTTCATCAAGTAGAATCATCTGAGGATAAGATTTTAAAGTCACTTTGGCCTTGATTAATTTGTATTCTCATTTTCTGTAAGAGAAGGTGAAAGCTTTTTCTTAAGATCATTTTCAAAAGATTATGGGAAAAATAAAGTTTTGTATGTATTTTCTTAGTTAAGCCCATTTCCTTCTGATTAGAAAATACAGGAAATATCTCTTGAACACCCAAAGACAGAGGAATAAGATTGAGAACTTGAACTGTAGAAAAAATAGAAGAAAATGGAATAAAGGAGGGCCAACTGGAGTCTCAAGGAAGAGGACAAAAATGGATATGTGATAAGTGTCAAGAAAGTGGTCTTCAGCTTCGGTAGATAATTGTCATTGTCAGGATATTTTGCCCTTTAGAAAGTCATCTGAATGATAATTTTGTGGGTTGTGGAGAAAAGTATCACTGTCTTCAGGTTAAAAATAGACCCAGTAATGTAACATCTCACTGGAGGTGACTTATCTGGCAGCCTGTATAGTCTGCAGCACAGCCAATAATTTAACAGAAGGACAGGCAAGATGGAAGTTATAAGAGTTATGTGATAATATCAACATGCTTCCTACACAGGGGAATCCTTCAGGTCTTCACTTAGAACACATTCATTCTTATTTTGGAAATAATTCTAACATGCTCAGAGCATATTAGAACCATCCTGTTAGAAGTATAGGGAGTGTTATCAACTTCTGCAAAGACTGTTGGGGGGGGGGTGTTATTAGACATACAAGTGACAGTTCATATCTGTATAGGAAAGGGAAGAGACAAACACCTATAATGTAAACCTGAATCAAACAGCACAGTGGCCTGGCACCAGCTAGTGTAGTGGTACACACTCATTTTTCAGGGTATTCAATCCATATTTATTGAGAACCTAGACCCTGCCCTTGTGAAATTTACTATATTGCCTATTCTCAGGAACTTTTTGGGCTTCCTGACAGTCACATCCCCAAAGCTATCCTTAAGACAATGTGGGCTTTTCATTGCATCTTTCTTGCTTTCTGAAACAATATAGAGTTAAAGCAGCCCACACACATTATCTTTTGGGATTCTTCCCCTAAGATGGGCTGTTGAGTAGGCTAACTTAATTTTTTTCCTGCAGCGGGTAAACATAGATATTTTTTGATTTAAGTTTTATTGTGGGGGAAGAGAAGGGATAACAAGAATAACAAACATGGGGGAAATTACAAGGGCACTGCTGCAGATCCTTACTACCATGCTAAATAGTGCTCAGTATACTACAATTATAGATGTAAGTAGCATGGTGTTTGGTAATCACATGATCTTTGTACTGTATGACTTTGGGTAAATTGCAAAACCTCTTGGGACATCAGTTTGCTCATCTGTAAAGTAAGGGATTTGAATTAGGTGAAGGTAGGGATCTTCCACCTCTAAAATTGCCACTGTGTGTGTGCCTAATTATGATCCTGTGCCCTTGAGAAAAGGCTCAATTCTGCATAGTCCTTTGAAGAAGTCAAGTTAGTGTTTAAAAAGACATTTTAATGAAAACGATGAGCTGCTTTTCTCAGGAAACTTCACGTAGGTAGCACAGTCTCATTCCTTGATGTTAGTGAATTGAAAAGGTAGTTAACCTTGTCTGGCAGCTCAATGACTGTAATGCTTATGGTAGTGGTGGAGTAGCTTCACTTCTTTAAACCTTGGGATATGGTAATGTTGCAGGAAGTATCATGAAAACTGATATTTTCCAAATAACTGTGCCAGAGTCAACACAAGTGATTTCTTTTTTTTTTTTTTTTTTGTCTTTTTCCATGTCCGGCAACGGATCGCAACCCTCAGTGTTGCCCCCGTACCGGACCAGGGACCGGCAACAGGATTGCAACCCTCGGTATTGCTCCCGCACCTTGCTCAGCCAGTGAGCGGGAACCGGTCTGTATGTGGGATCCGAACCCTCGGAGCTCAGAGTAGTTCTTGCATACGTGTATACGAGCACTTGATTTATGGTAAAGGGACTCTTTTCCTTTTTTTTTTTTACAAATCCACTTTTATATTTATTTACTTTTCGTTAGTTCAAATCCTTGAGGGGTAAGGGGTACAGCATCACACAGATTGGTGTCCAGTGGCCTTAGCAAGAAGGTTGCTTTGGAATTTGGCATAAATCATGCCACTATTTCCATGGGTACAAGTTTCCTTTCCCCAGATTCCTCTGGTTTTGTTCAGTTTGCTGCTAGGAGTCACTGTGTTCTTTACTTTCTACATGTAGGCACATCTTTTACCCACTCAGAATTCAGTTTTGTCTTGGGCACAAACACCCAGTGTTTAGCTGCATGTTCCCTTT
>NW_007727716.1:270801-279434 GCF_000696425.1 Galeopterus variegatus | reverse complement strand
GCGGGGGGGGGAGCCGGGTCGGTATGTGGGATCCGAACCCTCGGGCGGGAGCGCCGCCGCGCTTCCCAAGCGGCGCACTTATCCAGTGCGCCACCGGGCCGGCCAACACAAGTGATTTCTAAGAAATGTATCTCAATTAATCCTCTCCCAGATGCCTGTATGTGGTTCTAACATCATAGGATGTCCATACTTCCTCCCTCTGTATTTCCAAACATCCATGCACCTATTGTTTACAGCAGGGTTTTCTTTTTAATTGCAAGAAGCCACCTATTTGTGGGTCCTGAAATTAATTCCAACATTAAAATAAAGAGGTAGAATATATCAGAATTCACATAGTAAGGATGAGTGTTGTTTTTACACACACACGCACGCACACGCACGCACACGCACGCACGCACACACACACAGTCTTCCAAAAGTTCATAGAAAGAATCCTATTATCTTTCAATTCTGTTTTTCCAAGAACATTTTGAAGTACCCTTATACATATATTTTGGAGGGGCAGAGGCAAAAATTTTGAAGTCTGGAGAATATTGATCAACTGAATTACATAGTGAGTAGGTCTGAAAATTGTATTTCAGAAGTCTTTTAGTTTTATAAATGCTGTTTCTTCCATATATTTAACTTACTTTGACTTGCTTGTATTTCATTTAGCAGTACAGAGTAGCAATTGACAGTGTAGCTCTGGAATCAGGTAAAACTGGGTTTGAATTCCAGCTCTGCTACCATAGGCATGTTCCTTAACCTCTTTAAGTTTCAATTTTCTTATCTCTAAATAGGATAATCTTCATAGAACTGTGTTGAGGATTCAGTATGTTTAGTAAGTGCTCAGAAAATGTAGTTGGTTTTTATGGTCTATAATACCATACTGAGGTGCTTTTATTACCACTACTGTTGCCTGAATGCTTGCCCAGAAGGGCTCATGATTTCCATGGAGTGGGGTGGAAGAATTCAGGTGTCTGATTCACCTTCCTTCTCTTCCCATTTTGGCTGCTTGGTGGAAAAGACCTTTGTGTCTGTCACCACTGTTTCTATCAGATTTCTTACCTGGTGGTTTACAGGTTTTCCCTCTTTCTTTCCTTCTCCTTCCTTCCTCCTTTGCCCTTTCTCTCTTTCTGTTTTGTTCACCAGTTTGCATTATTTAACATTTGTTTTGGCAATAGTTTTTTAACAGATTTAGCATTTGTCTTATTTGGGGTATAGAATGAAATGCTTCCCTGTCAGTGTAAGAAATGCTAAAGGAGCTAAAGAAAGCCTTCAGATTTTGCTGTTCTGAAAAATGCTTTGCATTTCTTCAGGCATTTATTGATGGAAGATTGTCTTTTGTGCTCTCAATACCTAGAAAAGTAAAGGGAGTTATCTAACTCTGGAGAAGACTCTCTGGGAGATGCTTACCCTTCTCCGTAAATTATAAATTTGAGCCAATCCCTTAGAGAGAGCCGCATCTGTTACCAGAGTTCCCTCTGCAGCATCATTTTCATCTCCCATGCCTCATGTCATTTTTCTCATTTTCTCCAGTGTTCTCAAGATGTTTTGGGTAACTCAGGCCACAGCAATTAAAATCAAATGCGGCTGCTCACCATCACATTCTCATGTTTAACATAAAATCCCAATGCACAGAAACAATTATGATTCCATATAATTGACCTGTTACTCATGCAAAATCATCTGCTATTCAGTTTCAGTGAATAGCAGTCTTTTAACTGAAAACTTTTCAGTTTTTTAATTGAAAAGTTAGGCTGTGCCTGTTATGTATGTAAATAGATTTTAAAGTAAAATAGGCTAAAAATCACAATCAGTACCCAGTTTGTAATATATAGTGGGGAGAGTTCGGGAAACATTTTGGGGATGTTTAGTTGTGGCTGACAAAATAGGGATACTTTGGAAGGTTGATTTATTGTCTTTTTGCTTTTCTAATAATTTCATTAAAGAGCAGTGTGAAAAGAGACGATAATTTACCGCAGATATTGATTTATTAGAGCATGATTATGAGAGCTAGCATGTTATATTCAAGTTATTAAAAAAAAAAAAAAACAGTTTGCAAATGGGTGAAGAGACCAGGGGCAACTTGGTCAGCGTGGTGCTTAATGTAAGTGTTTCATTTTGTATTGAATTTTACCAAGAGCTTAAGTTGGAAATGTCATGCTACTTAACTGATTTAGTTTTTATCACATTTACGAAAGTTGCTAACATCTACTTTTTCTTCTCAGTAGTGTTCTCAGATGTCTTTTTTGTCCGGCCATTGTCCCCGTTGAGTTATAATGGCTACTAGTTAATGGCAATTTCAGTCATTTTATATTGCTTTGAGATATTTTGGATCATATTTCTGTGATCCAAACTTACACATTTGTTAAATTACTTTTCTATATATGGATTTAAAATCATTATCATGGAAAAGTTTATACAAACGATAGAGAAATAAGGTTTAACACACAGGTATGAGGCGTATTAGGAAGATGCTGAGCTGTAAGTTCAAATTCTTATTTTTTATTTTTATTTTTAAAAAATATTTTATTTTGGGCCAAGCCCATGGCGCACTCGGGAGAGTGTGGCGCTGGGAGCGCAGCAGCGCTCCCGCTGCGCAGCGCTCCCGCTGCGGGTTCGGATCCTATATAGGGATGGCCGGTGTGATGCGCTCACTGGCTGAGCGCGGTGCGGCCTGTCACAAAAAGGACACACACACAAAAAATTTTATTTTATTTTGTCAATATACAATGTGGTTGATTATTGTGGCCAAATTCAGTGTTAACAGTTTGACCTAGGTCAACCTAGCTAAGCCTCAGGCAAATTCTTATTTTATATAAATCGCGTTGCTGTTTGTGAGCTACCTAAGCAAAATAGATGAAGTTAAAGAATTAGTTTTAGTACCTACAACACACTGTCAAACAAATACATGAAAAATGTTTTTTAGCATTTATTATATGCCAAGCTCGGTGCTAATCTCTTAAAATGCATTATCTCATTTGATTCTCACAATAACCCTGTCTGTGGCAGATACTGTATCATCTCCATTTTAGAAATGTGTGGAGCCTGAGGCTTAGCTAGGTTGACCTAGGTCAAACTGTTAACACTGAATTTGCTCTGGTGAAAGGTGAGGTATTAGATTGAGCTTGTTGAATTCTTCCAAGTGAGAAAATACCTTATACTATCAATATTAGATTATTATGCCCTAGGTTTATGGTTGGCAGTTGTTTCATTTTAGGGGGTTATCATTGTTGGCATTAAAATCTTGATGCCAGCAATATCCTCATGATGTCAGCTCCTTATTATAAACAGCATCATGACATCTGTGTCAGCTTACAAACCTTCTTTGGATCAGGGTGAGCAGAATGATCTGGTTGTCCCTTAAAACTGAAAAAAAGACTCACAGCCACTAAAGCAATGGCAAAAAAATGGATCGGAGATCACAGTCACATATAATTTGTTTCAGTAGCAATTCTTCATTGATTCCAAGATATATAATTTCCCACTGAAATAATCTTTGCATGTGCTGGGGTTTGTCATTCGTGTCTTTTTTTTAGTGTTCTTCATTTGCAAAGTAAATTTTCAAGATCAGGTCTGTGGGGCTCATTGTCCTGTTTATGAACCATTTCTGTTTTGGTTGACTATTCTTTTGGTTCCTACAGTCTTCAGCAACTGTCAGCACTTACAATGGATGCATCATGCATCTTAATTGACAGGACGGATATGGGAATATCTTTTTTCTCGAAGGCCCCTCTTATTAAGAAAACATTTTGGGGATGTTTAGTTGTGGCTGACAAAAAATAATAATAACACTTTTATGCATCTACTTCCAGACCTTTTCTCTCTTTGTGTCTATACATGTTTGTGTACTTTTATTTACACTAATGTATCTTATTTTAGATGCCATTTTGAAACCTGTTTTTCACTTCACAGTATGTCATGAACATCATTCCTTGTCAGCCAAATATTCTTCTTCAGTATCCTTTTTAAAAAAACTTTTTATTCATAGATACCTATAGACTCACATGTAGTTGTAAGAAATAATACCGGAACATCCTGTGTAATATTCACCCAGTTTTTCGCCAGTGGTAACATCTGGCATAATAACTATAGCACAATCAGGAAATGTACCTTATCCACTGATCTTACTCAGATTTCACCAGTTTTACATGTACTTGTATGTGTTTGTGTGTATTAAGTTTTCTGCTTTTTTTTTTTTTTTATCACGTGCAGATTTGTGTGAATACCACCATGGTCAAGATACAGAATACAGTTTCATCATAAGGATCTCTAATGGTACCTTTTTATAGCCACAGATTTCTTCCTCCTTCCACCATCCCTAAGCTCTGGCAACCCCTAATCTGTTCTTCATCTCTTTAATTATTTTATTTCAAAAATCTTATTCAATGTCATTTTATTTATTTATTTTTTTATGTTGGAGTTTTTTTTTAAAATGTAATTTTATTAATATTTTTTTACATTCTGGGATGTTGTTGTGGAGCAGTTGGGAGGGAGGGGGAGAGGGGAAAGGGGAAGGAAATGGGATGGAAGAAGGAGGGAGGAGGAGGGGCGGGATTGAGGGGAGATTCCCACAGGGAGACCACGGGGCTTCCAGTGATGGCTTGGTCATTGCTGGGCTGGGTGCGGATGTTAGAGGGGTGTAGCAAAAGCCCTCGCCCCCCACCATCCCAGCTCAGGAACCCAGGGCCCTTCTTGCTGCGGCTTGGTGGTCAGCTTGGTGGTCGTCGCTGGGCTGGCTGCACGTGTCAGGGTGTGACCTGGGCCTCAGCCCCCTATCGCCATGTGTCAGGAGAGCCCAGGGCACTTCCTGCCGCAGCTCGGTAGTCACCACCAGGCTGGCTGTGGGTGCTGGGGGGCGTGGCTGAGGTCCCCCATCACCCCAGCTGGGAGAGCCCAGGGTGCTTTCTGCCTTGGCTTGGTGGTTGTTGCTGGGCTGGCTGCATGTGTTGGGGGGGCGTGGCTGAGGCCCTCATCCCCCACCTTTGGAATTGGTTGGGGGTGTCAGGAGAGCATTGCTGAAGCCCCTGGCCCTCCCTCCTTTCTGGCTTGGTAGCCTAGGGGACTTCTGGTCCTTCTAGGTGTTATAGGTGTTCTTTGGTGAAATGAGACTTTTACTGGTTAATATGAAACTTTGTCTTTGGTTGTGGGTACTTTGTTTTTTTCTTTCAGTTCTGTGTTGGGTTATTTGTTGTTCCCACCACTTAAACTCTGTGCTGGAACTAATTTATTGTCCTTTGCTTACTTCTAAAATGGGGGAACTTCCTGTGGAGACCAGCACTTGAGCCCTGTGGTTGAGCTAAATTGCTGCTTTGCTGCTGATTGCCCAGGGAAGGCTTTTGTGTGGCACAGGTTTTAATGGTTGACTTTATAGGTACTTCTGGCTCTCAAGAGATACAGTGCAACTGGGTTGTGTAGAAACTCTGGTCTAGGCCCAAGTGTTCTCATCAAACTGCACCCCATGCTATTCTATATTCCTGACCAGTCTCCTCTGAGTGGTCCTACACTGATTGGGGTGCAGATCTGCTGTCCTTCCTGAGTCCCAGTGTTTTTCCGGTGGGCCCGTCTTCCTGACCGCCCATACTGTAAACACTTCCCATGGGACGGGCCATATGCCAGTCCCTTGTGATGACTCACCAGCTTCTGAGTGGCTCCTTTTTTTCAGTTGTTGTGGCTGCTCGCTCCTATGTAGGTCCACGGGAATCACGGGAACTTTATTAGTGGTCTTGCTGGCTTGGGGGCCACCAAGGCCCTCTTCTCCCCTGCCGCCTCCAACCAACTTCATCCAAAGGGCAGAGCTGTGGCTTTTGCTGGCTCCTGCTCTGAGTGCTCAGCAGTTCCAGCCTGGAAGCAGCTGGGGCTTGAAACGGTCAGAGCAGTTTTTTCTTTCTCTCATCATGGCTTCTCCCGCCTTCAGGCACTCCGTTGGTCTCTCCTCCTCTTCCTCTGAGCTCTTGCATCCCCAGCTTGGCTGTCGTTGCTTTTTTATAGTTGTAAATTGGTTGATTTGTGGGAGAGAGTGACACTGGGGACCATCTATTCTGCCATCTTGACCAGCAGTCCCTCAGTGTAATTCGTATAACTTCGTATAATGTATGCTATACGAAGTTATTACGTGATGTTAGTGAATTGAAACAGTCCCTCAGTGTAATTTTAAATAGCTGTCTGAGTAAATACTCTTTTATACGGATGGTCTGTCATTTATTTAAACAGTTGACTTTTGTTAGACATTTCAGGTTTTTAGTTTTTTACTTTTATAAACTAATGATGTGTTGAACATGTTGTACCCAAATCTTGTACTTACCTGTATTATTTCCTTAGTATAAATCTCTATAACTGTGATTTTTGATTTGAGTTTTTAGAGGGTGGTTTGGTAATGCTTCTGATTCATATTGACTTCAGGAAACTTCCCCAGTCTATAACCTCACCAACTGAGTATGAGAATGTTTATTATCCCATATTCTTTTAACATTGGCTATGACTGTCTTATGTTTAAGTACTCTCCATTTGATAGACAAATAATGTTATTCCTTCATTTGAATTTGCCTTTTAAGATCATAAGTGAGGTTGGCTGTTTAATATATATTTTGGTCCCTTAGGTTTCCTTTATAAATTGCTTTAATCTATTTTTCCATTGAGTCATTAATTTCTTATCAGTATGTAATAATTCTTTATACACTGAAGACCTTAATTTTTTGTCATATGGATTTTCCAAGTTTGCCTTCTATTTTTATGGTGGTTTCTGGTGTGAAATTTATAATTTTTGTGTTGTCAAATCTATCAAACTTTTCCTTTTTTTGGTTTCTGCCTTTGGAGATATGCATAGAAATCCCTTCCCCTCCTCCAAGATTAAGTAAATATTAATTCTGATTTTCTGTTTCAGTATTTGATCTTTTACATTTAAATTTTTATTTATTTGAAATTTGTTGTAGAATATGAGGTTTTCCCCCCTTAAATTGTTATCCAGTTATTCCAGCACCATTGAGCTAATAATCAGTTTTTATGCCACTGAATTGAAATATCTCCTTAATTTTTTCCTATGTGATTGATTTTTGGACATCCTCTTCTGCCAATAATCTGAATGTCTCTTTCAGTGTAGTCTGTTTTAAAGTGGGAAGTATAAAGTGGGAATAGAGAGGATCACCTGATCTGTAAGGAACTTTCTCTTTGAAACTGTAGGAATCACAAAAAAACCAAAGGTAACATTGAATATGTAAAACATTATAGTATCTACTATGAAAAATGGCAAACTAAAAGAAAAAGGAAAACAGAGTGGAGGTATTTGCAATTCATAACATAGGATTAATTACATATAAAGAGTTCCTTCAAATTACTATGAAAAATATCAAGATCTCTATAGATAAATGGGCAGAGAGTGTAAACAGACAAGAGACAAGAGAAAACACAGTCAACAAACTGCTGGGAAAACATTTTTTCTTATTAATAGTCAAATGCAAAATAATCTGATAGTTAAATTTGTAGAGTAATAACTAATTTCTGACAAAGTTGTATTCAGTTGGTATGCTGAGGATAACATATATTGGGACACTTTGGCAAAGCAATATGACAGTTTGTACTAAGAGTTGTAAATATATAAATTCCCTTAGACTCAGTAACTCCAGATCTGAGAATTCTAAGGAAATCATTCAGTAGAGATAAAAGACTAAAAGGATGACAAACATCCATTTTAGAACCGCTTATCTTAGTAAAATTTGAAAAAATTATAAATGTTTGTTGTATATTAAGGAAACCCTATATCTCGAGGCTGGCTGGCTGGTGTAGTACAATGTGGCCCAGGATCTGGTCCAAGGGTTTCTTTTTTATTATTATAAAATACCATACCTACGAATGAAATATATATATATCAATGAACAATAATAAAATGAATGCCCATGTATGTATGACAGCTTAAGAAAAAAACATTGCCAGAACATTACCAGTACCTTAAAATCTCCCCGGTATCCACTCATCATTGTACTCTCCTTTCCTGAAGATGTAACCATTATGGTGAATTGTATTGTTCCCTTGTATTTTGTAAAGTGGTTTTATCATGTGTGTATGTATCTCTAAACAATATATTGTTAGTTTTGCCTGTTTTTGGCCCTAGCCTAACTCAGAATTCTACTGTATTATTCTTTGTGTGACTTGCTTTTCTTGGTGAGTGTTGTGATTGTGATATTCATTCATACAGATGCATATAGCTATGATTTACCCTCCCCCATTATATAGTATTCTAGGTTTGCAAATTTTCAACTTCACTAGGTTATACTGGTTTACAAAAGTAAATGTATTTATTTGCCTTTTGGTTCTCAGATTTTCAAGGCACCCCCGCACACCTACCCCTCTGTGAAATATCACAGACTCTGGAAATGTGTCACAAACACACACATTCATGCTGAAATAAGATTATTCTGTACATTGTACAGCTTTTTTCAATCAACAGTCCTTACCTTTCTGTCCATTTCAGTACATTTTTTCTTATCTAGTGTACAGACCATATTTAACTTTCCCCAACACCCCCCTCCTCCCCTACCCTTTACAGCCGTTATGTACAAGCTTGTGTCCAATTCAGTATCTTGTATTTCTTCTGGTTGTTATGTCCTATAATATCTGTTCTATTGTAGTGTAGTTCTCACCCCCCCCCCCCCCCC
>NW_007727716.1:251578-270788 GCF_000696425.1 Galeopterus variegatus | reverse complement strand
GGGTTCGGATCCCACATACAGACCGGTTCCCGCTCACTGGCTGAGCGAGGCGCGGGAGCATCACCGAGGGTTGCAATCCCGTTGCCGGTCCCCGGTCCAGTATGGGGGCAACACTGAGGGTTGCGATCCGTTGCCGGACACGGAAAAAGACAAAAGACAAAAAAAAAAAAAAAAGTGGAAGGACCTAGCTTTGTGGAACACACTTGGGATCAGAGTCTATGCAGAGTGTCCTCTCACTGCTGTGACATTAAAATCCTCACACACCTGGAAGGCAGATGGCTCCCTCTCCTCTTCACAACTTGCCCAAGGCCACATAGCTAGTGAATTCAGACCCAAAATGCATGTTGAAGAGGCTGGGCCAGTGACCCTACAGAGTGTTCTACCTTTGGGATTTGGATGATTTCTTCCTTGTAATATTTACCTTATTCCTCTATCCCATGTTTTTTCTTGTAAGCTGAAAGTTATATCTAAAGGCTTGATGGATTCAAGGTTAACATTTTTGGCTAGAATACATCTTAGGTGACGTGGATGTCATGTTGGAGCATACCAGAAGACACGTAATATCTGGTTGATCCACCCTGAGTGTTGCTAAGATTGACCCTGGATTGGGATGATAATTTTCCGATGCCTCCATTGTATGGATATGTTTTCCCCCCTGTGTATTAAAAATCTGTATATTGTTAATTTGGCACTGTACAGATGTTCAGTTTGATACCACCATTCACGTAATTGTTTTAACATCAATTACTAATCCTTGTATAAATGTTTTCATTAGGACTTGCGAAATGATGGTTTTTTAAAAAATTCTTTGATTCCTTCTATGTTTCTTAGGTGCTGCTGAGTGTGTTTCTCAATTTACAAAGGAGAACATATCTTTGTAGCATTTTTGACATCCAATAGAGTACTTACTTTCTAGATTCAGGTCATTTGCAAAACAATTAACTGTGAGGTTGATTGATGGGGATGAATGAAGAGATATCCTGAGGCAGTATAGTTCTTAAGAGAACAGACTTTGGATTGAGATTGTCTAGGTTTCTATCTTAACTGCCATTTACTGGATATGTGACTTTGGACAAATTACTTCTCTGTGTTTCAGTTTTCCCACCCTCTACTGTTGTAGGTATACATGGGGGCAAAGACTGGAAAATAATGGAAAAACAAAAACATTTTTAGTTAGGGATCAGGTTATGGGTGACTCAGATATTTTATTTGTATTTATTTATTTTTTGGTGGCTGGCCGGTACAGGGATCTGAACCTTTGGCCGTGGTGTTACAACACCACGCTGTAACCAAGTGAGCTAACTGTTCAGCCCTCAAATGTTTTTTTTAGCAATGCAGCATGTTTACAATGTAAGAGAAGAAATGAAAAGTAATGTCAGGATGTTTCTTAAGTATTTCTAATAAGTATTTTAAAGTGCAAAGACACTGAAAAGTGATTCATGAATCTTTTATATTGATTTTGATTTATCCTTCTTGAGATAGTGTTTAAGAAATTTTTTTTTTCTTTTTTGGTTGGCCAGTACAGGGATCGAATCTCAGACCTGGTGTTATCAGCACCACACTCTAACCAACTGAGCTAATTGGTGTTTAAGAAAGTCTTAATGCAATAAAATTGTAATTTTCATTAGATAAAATTTCATTCTTTAACTGTTTTATTTTAATAAACTCAGTGTAATCACTTTTCAGCTTTTTAATATGCAGGATGAAATAATTGTCCTCTATTTTCTCAGTGATATGTAGCCAATTTTCTCTTAAATACGTAATGAAACTACGTTTAAGACTTAATTTGAAGTGTTTGTACCTCAAGGAATGTTATATAGTTAAAAAGAACAAATTCATAGGTACTTTGCAATTTTGTTTATAAGACTCTTTTAGTCCGTTTTGTGTTGCTATAACAGAAATACCTGAGACTGGGTAAGTTATAAAGGAAAGAGGTTTATTTGGCTTATGATTGTGGGACAGCTGCATCTGGCACAGGCCTCAGGCTGCTTCTACTCATGGCGGAAAGTGGCAGGCAGCTGGTGGGTACGAATAGATCACATGGCGAGAGGAAGCAAGAGAGCCAGGGAGGAGGTGCCAGGGGTCCTATAAACAACAAGCACTCGCAGGAACTAATAGAGCAAGAACTCACTCATTACTTCCCCCTCCCCCAGGGAGAGCATTTATCCATTCATAAGGGATCCACCCCCATGACTCAATCAGTTTCCAACACTGCCACATTGGGGATCAAATTTCCACATGAATTTTGGACGGGACAACATATCCAAACTCCATCAGGATCATAAGTTTTTGTCTATACTTTAACAAAAATGGATGTTATGGTAGGATTTCCTATAAGGGGGATGGTTATTTTTTGTGTGATTTTATATCATTCTTGGAATAAACACTCAGTCTCTTTCATCATCTATTTTAGACTGATAGCTTTATAAGTAATACAATAAAGGTCATGTTTCTTCTGTGGCACATAAGTAAAACATGTTCTGAACAAAGAAACTTTATTTTTCTCATCATAAGTTAAATATTAAGTTTGAAAAGAGCTCAGCTGGGGTATCCTTTACTGTGAAAAGGTAATTTTGTTCACTTAAATGAATACAACAGAAATATTAATGTTAAGAAAATTAAGTAAAAATTAATTATGGTGGAGACTGCTTATTTCATTTCCTGCCATGGACAAGGTCTTCAGCAAATATTTAGATTACTTAATAAAACTTTAGGAGAATTTGAATTGATACAGTTTTCTCGACTTAGATAAAAATCAGGGAATTATTGAATTTTGTAGGTCCAATCTTTCATTGGCTCTCTAAAATTTGTTCTTATATTTTATTTTTTAAGCTTTTTATTATGGAAAATTTTAAACAAAAAAGTAGAGTAAAATAATCCCTCATGTACCAGTCTCCCACTTTCAACAGTTACCAAATCACGGGCAGGCTTGTTTTCTATCTCCCACTTTCAACAGTTATCAAATCATGGGTAGGCTTGTTTTCTCTCTCCTTTATATTCTCTCTCATTTCACCATCCAACCCTGGATTATTTTGAAGCAAATCCCAGATATCATGTCATTCTATCTGTAAATATTTCAACATACGTCTAAAAGATAAGGGCTCTCTTTTTAAACGTAACCACAGTGCCTTCATCATGTGCCTCTGCATCTTCAGTTTTTCCTAATGCATTTCTCCATTGTGTTTTTTTGCTCTTGTGTTCCTTCTAGTTTTGTTTTTACTTCTGAAATGATTTTATCTTTAATTTCTTATAAACTCATTTCACTTTTTTAAATGTTACTGTTCTCTAATCACCTCATTTGAATTTTTCTAATTGATGATTTACGTTCTGTCAAAGCTGCTACTATTTTCTGAATTTCTTTTTGCTCATATTACCATAGTTAGGTTATAGTTTTCATCTAATTTGTGAGGATGCCTTCCTGATATTCTTTCATTGTCTTTTGGGATGTTACTTTGCTCCTTACATTCTCTTTTATCTTAATGTACATTGAATGGTATTCAACAGAGATCCTTTTGTGTTGCTCACTTTAATTTATTTTTTCTGTGGCTGGCCAGTAAGGGGATCTGAATCCTTGACCTTGTTGTTACAAGGCTGCATGCTAACCTGCACAGCCAAACGGCCTGACTGCTTGTTTTTAAGTGAAATGCGTTTTCCCTGTGTTTTTAATGCAGAGGATTGGCCAGGATAGCTTTTCTAACTTCACTGCTCTAGATCTCTGTTTTCATGAAGTAATCAAACATGTAGCCTGAGATCTGCTGGCTCTGTTATCCTCCCCCAGTTTTGCCTAGATCTTCTGTTTCCTTTGCCCCATTTCCTTTGCCCCTGTTCTGCTGAATTTGGATTAGGTTCCCATAAGTTACTCAGTGCAGGGATTTGTCTAGAAGGAGCCTTTGGTTTGTCAGTTTCCTAAATTTATCTGCCCCCCCCCAACTGCCCCCACCCCCAACACACCTAGGGATTCCTTTGCACTTATTCCCAAGTTGAAGCAAGCAAAGTCCCCTCCTGGTTTCTGTTACTGTTCTCAGAATAGCCTGCCATACTTCCAGTGAGTACCTGATAGTAATTTTGGGATTTTCTGGCTCTCAATGCTGTCACAAATTTTGTTGTCTTGCCTTCATTTCCTTTTGCACACTTTCTGATACCACGTGGGTTTTATAGCTATTGGTGGTTTATAACAATTCACTTGTATTTTGTGGTTCAGGGTGATATTTGATCACCTGGCTTTGTTGTCCCTGGGTGTTTAGTTTTGGTGTCCTGGTTGCATTGTCTTTTTACAGGGTCTTGGGGGAGATTTGACAGCCTTTCTGCTGTTGCCATCTTCCCAGAATCCTATTTTTATTTTTTAATTCAAGCCATTTGCTCAAGAAGAGACGCCAAGTTGTTGGTCTAGCATTAACATTCACCTTTCAGAACTTGAAAACAAACCTTTGGGTCACTTATTCCAAGCCCTTCATTTTATCTAACAAGGATATCTATAAGGTAGCTGAATTCCAGAGAGGTTAAGTGACTTGCTCAAGGTCACAGCTGTTAGTTACTGAAATCTTCTATTAGTTACAGAACTCTTCTTTTAAGTTTCTCAATGAGTATTAGCATTTTTTTTCTTATAGGTTTTAGATATTTCTTATTGTTTATTTTCATTGTTTTTTTTTTGGCGGATTGCAAGTAAGGGGATCCGAACTGTTGACCTTGGTGTTATAAACACCACGCTCTAACCAACTGAGCTAACGAGTCAGCCCACAACTGTTAGTATAAACCTGAAAACAGGAAGCCAGTCCTCTTGACTCTCAATTCAGTAGTCTGGATACTGAAATAGTGTTCTTGTTATTAGCCATTCCTAAAAACTTATACTATGTTGAATTTTTAAAAATTAACAGAAACTTTCCAAATTAATATTTTAATGGATAGTATATTTTTCTAGAATTCTAAAAATTTCATAGATATAAATATAGTATTTTCTCCCATGAGGACAAAATCCATAGATTTTTAGATTACATTGACTAATATTATGGGGGGAGGTCAAAATGAATGAAAATAATTGTCAACTTAAACACTATTTTTATCTGTAAGTCTTGGTAGTCTAGGCTACTTCCCTGGCAGTCCCCCCCGCCCTTTTTTTTAAGGTAGTCACTAAGAGTAGACTTAAGATACAAACTTTCAATGTAGAATTTAAGGTAGGAATTAGACTACTTGAACCTGGGTTGAAATTCAGTTTCTGCCTAATTTTGTGATGTCATTGTTTTGAGTGGCTGCAGCATGAGTCACACCTGTGCATTGCTTAATCAAGTCTGTTCTGTACCTCCTGTTCTTTAAGCTTTGTTTACAGTGGCAGAAGGTCTTCACCTAGCATTTAGTAAAATAAAGAATGTGGCTCTCTAAAAGCCTGTATTCACAAGTTTTTCCTTGCCAGAATTCTATTTTTTTTCCTAAAAAAAGAGAAGTTATTCTTTATAGATGCAGTCACAGTAAATTTTCTAGTTCTATATAATTGTCTTTCCGTTCTGGTCTTCACTAGTTATAAATAACACATGAAATGACTTGCAAGGTAAAAAGCAGGAATCCATTTTGAAATGTTCTATAAAATAAAGTGTGATTTATGGTTTCATATGATTTGAGCTGAAAGCACTCGGGCTTTGCCAGGTCATCAAAGTCCTGTCAGGGGAACCTATTATTTATTGTTCGATATGGTAGGAGTGGTGTAAGTACTTTATTTTATGTTTATCTTATGTAAGTATAGTATTAGGAAAAATCAATTTCAGATACTAATGCAGTTTTAAGAATATATCATGGAGAACTAACCTAAATATTATAGTTGTAATTGATGAGGTTCAACATTAAGGATTTGGAATAAAAGGTGATTTTGAAAAATGAAAGAATAATGATTTCATTCCTATAAAGTATTTTAGGTGAGATTCTTGAGCATATTAATTTCATACCTTTTTCGTCCTCATTTTAGCCTTTTTGGTCCTCCTTTATTTGTTAATGATACATCTGTATTTTATCTAGACAGGTTTTGGGAAATTACAGAAAGCTGGGACCATACATGTTGGTATATGATCATAAAACATTCTATAAACTTCTAATATATATATATTTTTCCTAGTTGCCCACTTTATAACAGAACCTGAACTGAGAAGGGCAAGATGGAGTAAACCTCAATTTCCCCCATTACAACTGTTATGGGATGCTAAATACTTCATATTTACCTGTGTTAATAAAAATGACTGGCCAGTCTAAGTTGTTGGTCTTGCATCAAAATTATGTTTCCTGTAATTCTGTGGCAGAGCAAGTTCTTTGGTACAGCCTCACTAATGGATTTAATAATCATATTTAGTAATGTGAAATCTTTAAATGATATTAAATGTTTGGTGACCTTCTATAGTGTGCATATAGGAAAGGCTATTAGACTTTAAAAAAAATAATTTTTAGTTGTTAGATCTTTGGAGATAAGTAAATAGTAAGCAAATGATAGCCTTTTCCCCCTTTCAAATATATAATCTTCCTGAAGGGGTAGGAAGAGCAGGGATAGAATAAACATTTATCAAATATCAGCAATAGCCAGGAGGTACTGTGTAAGGTGTTTCATACCATTTTGTACCTATTCCTCCCTACACCCCTATGAGATGTCTTATTAGCCCCATTCTACGGTTGAAAACACTGTACTTGTATATTTGTGCTCACACATTTTTACAGAGTATTTCCAGTGAAGTGCTGTGTGATTTGACCCAGATCTAGGTTATCTGTTTCTAACTCATGTCTGGCTTTTCCTCGTTGGAGAGACTGTATAATTCATTTTAAACCTATATTTGTCTTATATAAACGCCTCCCAGAAAGTTGGGTGAATTTGAGTAATAATTCAGACGTTCACTTTTTTAAGTGTTAAAAGAGATTTCATTTTGAAATTATTCAAGGTTTTAAGTGCTATTGAAATTGAGCTTATAAATATTAAACAAAACAGTCAGTCATTTTACTTACTTTACTAAACTATCGATAAGACCAAAAAGATTAAATATGTTAACTTTTCCTAAATAAGAATTTTTTATTTTATTATTATTATTTTTTGTCTTTTTTTTTTTTACTGGCCGGTAACGGGATCGCAACCCTTGGTGTCGCGCCCGTACTGGGGACCGGCAACGGGATTGCAGCCCTCAGTGTTGCGCCCACGCCACGCTCAGCCAGTGAGCGGGAACTGGTCACCACATGGGATCCGAACCCTCGGCGGGAGCGCCGCTGCGCTCCCAAGTGGCGCACTCTCCAGTGCGCCACCAGGCCGGCCCCTAAATAAGAATTTTTAAAAAACACCCTGAAACTTACAGCTCTGGTTTTATACAAGATTATCCTCCATGCTGTGACTAGAGGTTTTTGGGTTTTTGTTGTTGTTTTCTTCTGTTTTGTTTTTCTTCTCTAAAACACTGATTTGACCATGCTCTTCTGGCTAAAATCCTTTTAAGACTCCCTGTTGCTTAGAGGTTCAAGTTCAGGCTCCACAATTTGGCTTCAACCACTGTTTTTTTTTTTTAAATTTTGTTTTATTGTGGTAAGAACACTTTACATGAGATCTTCCCTCTTAAATTTTTAAGTGTACAATACTGTGTTGTTAACTATAGGTACAGGGTTGTATCGCAGATCTCTAGGACTTATTCATCTCGCACAACTGATACTTTATGCCTGTTGCTTAGCAACCGTCCATTTCTCTCTCCTCCAAACCCATGGCAACCACACTTTGATTCTATGAATTTGCCTGTTCTAGATACCTCATATAGATGGAATCATGCATTATTTGTCGTTCTGTGACTGGCTTTAGGTTCATTGCAGCAATGTTCACAACAAGCAGGATGTGAGACGACTTACATGTCTGTTGATGGAAGAATGGATAAAGAAAACATGATTTACCCATATAATGGAATGTTACTGAGTAATGAAAAGTAACGAAGTACTGATTCATGTGACAATATGGATGACCCTAGAAAACATTATGCTAAGTGAAACAGGCCGGTCCAACCACTCTTTCTTAAAGCATCACCTTTTGGTTGTCCCTTCCTTTACTGGGAATGCTCCCTTCACTTTCCTTTTTCCTTCTACACTTTTCAGTTTGGGTTGTTACACATCCTGAAAGACCCAGCTAGTGTCTCCTATTCTTTGGAGCTTTCCATGAATCCCTTCTATAGAGGGACTGTTTCTTTCCATTGCATTTCTATAACAATTTAAATATACTTATTATTTTAATCCCTTTAAATTCTTGTTCTTTAGACTCTGAGCTCTGTTAGGCAAAGAATTGCCTTAATCTTTTTTCTCACCACTTACGACAGTTTGCTTTATCCCTCCCTTCTCTCCTTTCCCCATTTTTGCTTTCCTCTTTTCTTTTCTTCAAGGGACATCTATTGTGAGTCTACTACGTGTCTCATGTGTTCAAGGAACTCTTTATTGAATGAGTGGGAAAAAAATACGAAGTCTTGGCCAGGGAGACATTGTTAACTCTATTATTAGTCTGTTATTTTAATCATTCTAAACATGAAGATAAGTAGACCCTTGCCATTTAACATTGGAACAGCCTATCAATTTCACAAACTTGTGGGAATGTCTGGATGGAAGTATTAAGGAAAAACACATATGATAGTCATTTTGGTTTTATGTAATTTGGAATGAAATCATGTTGAGTATTGAAATCTATTCTTGGCTTTGTTTTATCAGCAGCGACTTGACTTCTGACAGTGTTGATAGCAGCCATGGAAATAACCACATGCATATCTGCCTAACCAAAGTAACAGCTATTTAGGGCGAAATAGAGAAGAATAATTTTATTATTGTTTGTCATTGTAGTTGGCATCTGGTGAAAATAGGTGTATGTTTGGAGTAGTGTTAGATGAAGATGAAGTGCTTCTAAAATATCTTTCTGAAGGATGGTAAGAGTAGATGGTGTACATAGGGCAAGTACCCTTGCTAACAGCTGAACAGTCCAATGAGGTACATGATGATATTTTCATTGATGGATGAAGAAACAAAGGCCCAGAGAAGTCAAGAGACTTGCCCAAGGTTGCACAGCTAGTTAAGCTGCAAACCTAAGATTTAAGCCTAGGTGTATCTGATTGAGACCATGCCAGTTCCATTACGTTGCTGTACTGCTCATAAAATCCTCATTCTCAAACTTGTGTCCAAGTTAGAGATAGTGAATTACCATGGTAATTTGAATTGCAGATACCAAATTACTTGGTACTTTGTAAGTTATTTAACCTTTCTGAAACCATTTTCTCATGGATAATACTGACTGCTTCCCAGGATTGTAATGAGGAATAAATGGGATGATATATGTGAAAATATAGTGTCAAGCATAAAACCCAAACTAATGTTTGGTGGTATTTATGCTGTTATTACATGTAAGAGCACTAATTTTTAATGTGCTAATTCTGCTTCCTGAGTATTTCTTTGCTGTTGTCCTTTTAACTAAGCTGCTTATTAGCTTTTAAAGTACTGTCGTGACTGGATTTCACTAACAATGGAAGTTATTTTACTGTAGCAAAAAGTTCAGATAGTCTTGGGATAAAAGACATTAGAATAATACTGTTTTAACTGAAGAAGTAAGTATGCTTAACTATTTAAAACTTTTTTCTTTCTCCTATTTCCCTCTATTCTGAAAATTCCCATTTTTTTTTTCTTGAATTATATCCAAGGTTGGGGTTGGAACTTGATGATGGCTTGTTTCCAATAATTGATATTTAATAGTTATATTCAGTACATTTGGTCAGAACTTTTTTTTTTTTTGAACCAAACATTATATACCCACAAAGTGTTCAGTACTCGAATACTAGTTCTCTTTGAAGGCAGCTGGAGCTTTGTTTAATGTGGTTTTTAACTAGAGTTTGACTATGTCAGTTGCTTGCATATGCATATTACTTTTTACATAAAGAAGATAACTGCTCTCTTAAGATCCTTGATGCTTAGTGTGTAGTATACACACATGCCAAAGAATGGTGCTGTTTCTTTTTACTAGGTAAAAATGCAAGAGGATCGGATTGTTTCACTGTAGCGAAACAGTAGTAGCACTATAGAATTGCACTAAACTTTCAAAACATGCTTTATTTGTATTACTACTATAAAAAGATTTAATAGCCTCTATTGAAATAGTAGATCTGATGATAGAAAATTATGGAAGAGTCTTGAACATACAACATAGGGTGTTAATTATCAAATATGGGTGGAAACCTGAATTTCTTTTATTATAAAAGTATTATCTTTGGTACTTGAAAATTTTTTGTTGGTACTGGTAGTAGTAATATATATTTACTTTTATGATAATCAGCTTTATGATATGACTAAATTCAATTCCAAAGTAGTCATGTTTTCTTTATAAACTGCTGTATTTGACCAAACAGCAGAATAATATATCTTTTAAATGTCCTCTTTTTAAACTAGCTAACATATTTCTTTAAACTAAGAAAATGAATGCCATTTCCCCTGAGAGGCATTGTGGCTTTGTGCAACTCTAGGGTGGTTTTTTTTTTTTTTTTTTGTTGTTGTTGTTTTTAAAGCATTGAGCAACAAGTTAACATATTTGTGTCCCAGTTTCTTTTTCATCTCTAAAATGCCTATACTTACCTCTCTGTGTACTTGGGGGGATCAGATGAGCTAGTGTGTGACCATGGTTCCTAAATAAAAAAGTGCTGTATGAATAATATGTTTGCAGTTGCTCATTTATGCTAATTTACAGACAAAAAGAAGTTAAGTAGTTTTAAAAAAATATCTTTTACATATTAAAATTTTTAGTATTAGTGGCATATGTTTAAGAAACATCTAACAGTGTAATTAATATAAACTTTATAATTTCTAATACAAAGATGGGTCTCTTATTAAACTATATTATACAGCAATGGCATGAATTGAACATTTTGTGTAAAATATATGTATTTCTACATTCTAAATGATATAGGTTTGTGTTTTTATAGGTTTGCCTGAATCCATCATTGCAGCTGCATGTTCAAGAAGTGGCCAAAGGGTTCTGCATGTTGATTCGTAAGTTTATCAATGGCAGCATTTAATATTTCCTAAATATTTCTTTCTAAGATTAAAATTAAACACACACATACATATATGTTTATACATATGTATGTATATATATATATATATACATATGTATGCATATATATATAAAATATATAAACTTCTGAAGTTGTAAAATGATTGAAATTGTTTAATTTTCACCAATAACGTGAAATATATAACATACAAGGTTTACGTCTTTAAATTGAAACATAGTTGATTATACATGTATGTGAGGTACAGAGTTGAATATCAGTACCTGTGTACAAAAAAAAAAAAAAAATATATATATATATGTGATCATCATAGCAAGATAATTAGCATATTCATCATTACTAAATATAATCATTCTTTGTGTCCATTAACCAATCTCTCTTCAAAACCTCACCACCTCCCCTTCCCACCTCTAGTAACCACAGTTCTGTTCTTTCCTTCTGAAAGTTCAACCTATTATTGTGATTCTTTTCCTTCTTTCTGTCTTTCTCTCTTTTTCTTTCTTTTACTTTCTCTTTCTTTCTCTGTCTCTCTCTCACTCACTTTCTTTCTCTTTCTTTCTTATTTAATTATATTTTATCTCCCAATTTTGAATGAGGACACACAGTATTTCTCTTTCTGCCAGGCTTATTTCACTTAACACAAGTTTCTCCAAGCTCATCCCAGTTGCTATGAATGGCAGGATTTCATTCTTTTTAAAGGCTGAGTAGTATTCCATTGTGTAAATATACCACATATTCCTTATCCAGTCATCTGTAGATGGACGTTTCAGTTGGTCCCAACTCTCAGCTATTGTAAAGAGAGCTGCGATAAACATGGGAGTGTAGATATCCCTTTGACATGATGATTTCCATTCCTTTGGGTATACACCCAGCAGCGGGATTGCTGGATCCTATTGTAGTTGTTTTAGGAACCTTCATACTGTTTTCCATAATGGCTGCACTAATTTACAATCCCGCCAACAGTGTAGGAGGGTTCTACTTTCTCAGCATTCTTGCCAGCATTTGGTATTCTCTGTCTTTTTGATATTGGCCAGTCTAACTGGCATGAGATAATATCTCAGTGTGGTTTTGATTTGCATTTCCCCAATGCTGAGTGATGTTGAGCATTTTTTCATGTGTCTATTGGCCATTTGTATATCTTCCTTTGAGAGATGCCTATTCAGCTCTTTTGTGCATTTTTTAATCAGGTTACTTGCTTTTTTACTGTGAAGTTGTTTGAGTTCCTTGTATATTCTGAATATTAATCTCTTATTGGATCCATAGTTTGTGAAAATTTTCTCCCATTCTGTAGGTTTTCTTTTTGCTCTGTTAACTTTCTTTTGCTGTGCAGCTTTTTAGTTGGTTATAATCCCATTTGTTATTTTTTCTTTGGTTCCCTGTGCTTTTGGGTGTTCTCATTCATAAAGTCTGCCCAGTTCTTCTTCCTGAAGTGTTCCCCCTAGGTTTTCTTTTAGTAGTGTTATAGTTTTGGGTCTTATCTTTAATTTATTTTGAGTTGATTTTGGTATATGGCGAGAGGGACAGGTCTACTTTCATTCTTCTACATATTGATGTCTGGTTTTCACAGCACCACTTGTTGAAGAGGCAGTCCTTTCCCCAGTGTATGCTCCTGCTACCCTTGTCAAACACCAGTTGCCTATATGTATGTGGCTTGATTTTTGGGTACTCTACTGTGTTCTACTGGTCTGAGTGTCTTTTTTATGCCAGTGTCATGCTGTTTTGGTAGCTGTAGCCATGTAGGATAATTTGAAGTCAGGTAATGCCTTTGGCTTTAACCTTTTTTTTTTTTGGCTAAGGATTGCTTTGGCTATTTAGGGTCTTTTGTTGTTCCATATGAATATTAGGATTGTTTTTTGTGTTTCTGTGAAGAATGTCATTGATATTTTGGTGGGAATTGCATTGAGTCTGTAAATAGCTTTAGGTAGTATGGACATGTTCACAATGTTAATTCTTCCAATTCAAGAGCATGCGATGTTTCTCCATCTTTTTGTGTCCTCTTTAATTTCTTTCAGCAGTGATTTGCAGTTCTCACTGTAGAGATTTTTCATCTCCTTGGATAAATTGATTCCTATGTATTTTTTTTTATTGTAACTATTTTAAATGGGCTTGCTTTCTTGATTTCTTTTTCTGCTTGTTAGTTATTGGAGTATAAAAACCCTACTTATTTTTGTGTGTTGATTTTGTATCCTGCAGCTTTACTGAAATTGTTTATCAGCTGTAAGAGTTTTTTGGTAGAGTCTTTAGGTTTTTCTATATGTAGAATCATGTCATCTGCAAACAGGGAAAGTTTGACTTCCTTGTTTCCAATCTGGATTCCCTTTATTTCTTTCTCTTGCCTGATTGCCCTGGCTAGTACTTTTAATATTATGATTAATAGGAGTGGTGAGAGTATGCATCCTTGTCTTTTTCCTGTCTTGATAATGTTCTATGTGCTGCTGAGAAGAGGGTATATTCTGCAGTTGTTGGATGAAATGTTCTGTAGATATCTGCCAGGTCCACTTGATCTAAAGCTTAGGTTAATTCCTGTGTTTCTCTGTTGATTTATTTCCTGGATGATCTGTCCAATGTTGAGAGAGTGTTGGTAAAAACCCCAACTAGCATTGTATTGTGATCTATCTCTCCATGTAGGCCTAAAAGTGTTTGCTTTGTATATCAGTGTGCTCCAATGTTGGGTGTGTATATATTTATGATTGTTATATCCTCTTGCTGGATACATCCCTTTATTATTGTATAATGGCCTTCTTTGTTTCTTTTTACAGATTTTAGTTTAAAGTCTATTTTATCCAAGATAAGAATAGCTGCTCCTGTTCATTTTTGTTTTCTGTTTCCATGGTATATCTTTTCATCCCTTCACTGTTAGTTTCTGTGAGTCTTTATAGGTGACATGAGTTTCTTGTAGGCAGCATATAGTTGCTTCTAGTTTATAAATCAGTTTAGTCAGGGTTTGTGTTTTGAATGGGCCGTTCAATCTACTTACCTTTAGGTTGTTATTCAAAGGTGTTGTTTTTCTCCTGGTATTTTTATTATTTTTTATTATTTTATTTTATTTATTTTTTAAAATTTAATTTAATTTTATTTTACTTCTCGAAATACATTGTACTTGATTATCATGCCCCTTTATCTGTTCCTCTCACCCCCTCCCCTCCCCCACACATCGTATCTGTGCACTTGGCTTAAATAGTTCAAGGAAATTTTGTGGTTATTCTGTCCTCTTCCCCTTCCCCTTTATTTGTTTGTGTGTTTATTTATTAATTTTTAGCTCCCACAAATAAGTGAGAACATGTGGTATTTCTCTTTCTGTGCCTGACTTGTTTCACTTATTATAATTTTCTCTAAGTCCATTGATGTTGCGAATAGTAGTATTTCGTTTTTTTTTTATAGCAGAGTAGTATACCATTGTGTAGATATACCACAGTTTCCTTATGCATGCATCAGATGATAGAAATTTCAGCTGGTTCCAGCTCTTGGCTATTGTATATAGAGCTGCAATAAACATTGGAGTACAGGTATCCCTTCGGCATGATGATTTCCATTCTTCTGGGTATATTCCCAGCAATGGGGTCACTAGGTCATATGGTAGATCTATCTCTAATTGTTTGAGGAACCTCCATATCATTTTCCATAAAGGCTGCACCATTTTGCAGTCCCACCAACGGTGGATAAGAGTTCCTTTTTACCTGCAACCTCTCCAGCACTTATCATTCTCAGTCTTTTGTATGTTAGCTATCCTAACTGGAGTGAGATGGTATCTCAGTGTGGTTTTGATTTGCATTTTCCAGATGCTGAGTGATAATGAGCACTTTTTAATGTGTCTGTTGGCCATTTGTATATCTTTCTTTGAGAAATGTCTGTTCAGCTCCTTGGCCTATTTTTTAAATGGGTTATTTGTTTTTTTGTTGTAAAGTTGTTTGAGTTCCTTGTATGTTCTGGATATTAATGCTTTGTCAAATGTATATTTAGCAAATATTTTTTCCCACTCTGTTGGTTGTTTTTTAATTCTGTTGATTGTTTCTTTTGCTGTGTAGAAGCTTTTTAGTTTGATATAATCCCATTTGTTTATTTTATCTTTAGTTGCCTGTGCTTTTTGGGCCCTATTAATGAATTCTGTACCCACTCCTATTTCCTGGAGTGTTTCCCCTATGTTTTCTTTAAGGAGTTTTATTGTTTCAGGATGTATATTTAATTCTTTAATCCATTTTGAGTTGATTTTGGTATATGTTGAAAGATACGTGTCTAGTTTCATTCTCCTACATATGATTATCCAGTTTTCCCAGCACCATTTGTTGAAAAGGCAGTCTCTTCCCCAGTATGTAGGCTTGCTACCTTTGTGAAAGTTCAGATGGCTGTAGGCATATAGGTTAATTTCTGCGTTCTCTATTCTGTTCCATTGATCTGTGTGTCTGTTTTTATGCCAGTACCATGCTGTTTTGATTATTATAGCTTTGTAATATAGTTTAAAGCCAGGGAGTGTTATGCCAGCAGCTTTATATTTTTGGCCAGGATTGCTTTGGCTATGTGTGGTCTTTTGTTGTTCCATATAAATGTCTGGATAGCTTTTTCCATCTCAAAGAAAAATGTCATTGGAATTTTGATGGGGATTGCATTGAATTTGTAGGTCAGTTTGGGTAATATGGACATTTTCACAATGTTAATTCTTCCAATCCAAGGTGGATGTCTTTCCATCTTCTTGTGTCCTATTTAATTTCTCTCAACAGTGGTTTGTTGTTCTCTTTGTAGAGATTTTTCACATCCTTGGGCAGCTTTAAACCTAAATATTTTATTTTTTTGGTGACTACTTTAAATGGGATAGGTTTCTTGATTTCTTTTTCTGCATGTTCACTGTTGGAGTATAGAAATGCTACTGATTTTTCTGTGTTGATTTTGTCTCCTGCAACTTTGCTGAAATTGTTTATCAATTCTAGGAGTTTTTTTATTGAAACTTTAGGCTGTTCAATATATAGGATCATATCATCTGCAAAAAGGGACAGCTTGACTTCATCCTTTCCAATCTGGATGCCCTTTATTTCCTTCTCTTCTCTGATTGCTCTGGCTAGTACTTCCAACACTATGTTGAGTAGGAGTGGTGAGAGTGGGCATCCTTGTCTAGTTCCTGTTTTTAAGGGAAAAGCCTTCAGCTTTTCCCTGTTCAGGTTGATACTGGCAGTGGGCTTATCGTATATGGCTTTAATTATGTTAAGATACTTTCTGTCTGTGCCTAACCTGTAGAGAGTCTTTATCATGAAAGGATATTGGATTTTGTCAAATGCTTTTTCAGCATCAATAGAGATGATCATGTGTTTTTTGTTTTTGCTTTTATTAACATAGTGTATCACATTTATTGATTTGCGTATGTTGAGCCAACCTTGCATCCCTGGGATGAATCCCACTTGATCACGGTGTATAATTTTCTGTATGTGCTGTTGTATTCTGTTTGCTAGTATTTTATTGAGGATTTTTGCATCTATATTTATCAATGATATTGGCCTGTAGTTTTCTGTTTTTGATGCATCCTTGTCTGGTTTTGAAATCAGGGTGATATTTGCCTCATAGAATGAATTTGGGAGAATGGCCTCTGTTTCAGTCTTTTGGAACAGTTTGTAGAGAATTGGTATCAGTTCCTCTTTGAAGATTTGGTACAACTCTGCAGTGAACCCATCCGGTCCTGGTCTTTTCTTTGTTGGGAGCCTTCTGATAACAGCTTCAATCTCCTTTATTGTTAATTGGTCTGTTCAGATTTTCTGTGTCTTCTTGGCTCAGTTTTGGTAATTTGTATGCATCCAGAAATTTATCCATTTCCTCCAGATTTTCAAATTTGTTGGCATATAGATGTTTATAGTAGTCTCTAATGATTCCTTGTATTTCTGAGGTGTCAGTGGTAATACCACCTTTTTTGTTTCTAATTTTTGTTATTTGGGTCTTCTCTCTTCTTAGTCTTGGTAAAGGTTTGCCGATTTTATTAATCTTTTCAAAGAACCAAGTTTTTGTTTCATTGATCTTTTGTATTTTTTTGTGTGTTTCTATTTCATTTAGTTCTGCTCTGATCTTAATTATTTCTTTCTGTCTACTAACTTTAGGTTTTGTTTGTTCTTGTTTTTCTAGATCTTTAAGGTGAAGTGTTAGGTTGGTTATTTGCCATCTTTCCATTCTTCTGATGTAAGCTTTTAAGGCAATACCTTTCCCCCTTAAAACTGCTTTTGCAGTATCCCACAGGCTTTGGTATGATGTGTCATTATTTTCATTAGTCGAGAAATTTTTTGATTTCCTGTTTAATTTCTTCTTGGACCCACATGTCATTAAGTAGAATGTTTAATTTCCATGAGTTTGTATAGTTTTCAGAGTTTTGTTTATTATTGATTTCTAATTTTAATCCAGTGTGATCAGAAAAAATACATGGAATAATTCCAGACTTTTTGAATTTGTTAAGACTTGCTTTGTGACCTAACATGTGGTCTATCCTGGAGAGTGTTCCATGTGCTGATGAGAAGAATGAATATTCTGAGGTTGTTGGGTGGAATGTTCTGTAGATATATGCCAAATCCTATTGCTCTGAAGTATTGTGTAGATCTTGCATTTCTCTTTTGATTTTTTTGCCTAGATGATCTGTCCAATGATGAGAGTGCGGTGTTCAGGTCCCCCACTATTATGGTGTTAGTGTCTATTTCTTTTTTTTAGATCTAATAATGTTTGCTTTGTAAATCTGGCTGTTCCAATATTTGGTATGTATATATTTATGATTGTTATGTCATCTTGCTGGATAGATCCTCTTATCATTATATATTGGCCATCTTCATCTCTTAATGGTTTTTGCTTTAAAGTCTATTTTATCTGATATTAGAATAGCTACTCCAACTCGTTTTTCATTTCTACTTGCATGATATATCTTTTTCCGTACTTTTACTCTTAGTCTTTGTGTGTCTTTACAGGTCAGGTGAGTCTCTTGGAGACAGCATATTGTTGGGTCCATCTTTTTAATCCAGTCAGTCAGTCTGTGTCTTTTGAATGGGGCATTTAGTCCCTTTACATTCAGAGTTATTATCGAAAGGTGTTGATTTACTCCTAGCATTACACTGATTTTTGTTTAGATGTCTTAAGTATCTTTTGTTCCTTTCTTTCAAATTTTCTGTTTGTCTTCTGTATTTGTTGGTTTCTTGGGGTGATAGATAGACTATTTTTTCTCTCTTTTGTTAGCATTTTTGTTTCGCTGGTAGGTATTATTCTTTCTTGTGTATTCATGGTAGTGATGGTTGTTTTTGTGGTATCAAACCCAGTTCTTCCTCTAGAATTTCTTATAGGTCTGATCATGTGGTAGTGAACTCCTGCATTTTTTGTTTGTCTGAGAAATATACTATTTGCCTTTCATTTCGGAAGGATAGCCTTGCTGGGCAAAGTATTCTTGGCTGGCACTGTTTGTCCTTTAGTGTTTTGAATATATCATCCCATTGTTTTCTGGCTTTTAGAGTTTCTGATGAGAAGTCTGATATTGTTCTTATTGGGGCTCCCTTATAAGTGACTTGCTGCTCCTCTCTTGCAGCTTTTAAGATTTTCTCTTTGTCTTTGATTTTTGTCAGTTTGATTTATCACATGTGTTGGAGAGGACCTTTTTGGGTTGAATGTGTTTGGTGATCTTTGGGCTTCCTGAATCTGGGGATCTGTGACTTTCCCTATACCTGGGAAATTTTCTGCTATTATCTTGTTGAGTATGTTTTCAATGCCATTTCCTTTTTCCTCCTCTTCTGAAATAACCATGATTTGGATATTTGAGCGCTTAAGGTTGTCAGTTGTTTCTCTTAAATTTTCTTCAATTTAAAAAATTTTTTTTTTCTTTTTTCTGGTCTGCCTGTGATAATTCAAACAGCCTGTCTTCAAGGTCAGAAATTCTCTCTTCTGCTTATTCAAGTCTGCTGGTTAAACTCTCTGTTGTATTTTTTATTTCATTGAATGAATCCTTCAGCTCCACAAGCTCAGCTACATTCTTTTTCAAGGCATTGATTTCTTTGTACATTTCATCTTTCAGATCTTGTATGTTTTTTCTCATTTTATTGAGTTGTTTCACTAAGTTTTCTGGTATCTCATTTAGTTTCCTTAGAATAGTTACTCTAAATTCCTTGTCTGTCATTTCAAAGACGGCGCACTGGATAAGTGCGCCGCTTGGGAAGCGCGGCGGCGCTCCCGCCCGAGGGTTC